>NC_142792.1:3569166-3721250 GCF_988280905.1 Pimephales promelas | reverse complement strand
GTGAAGGCTATTTTGAGCATGACGGATTGAGGGAACATGTTTTGAGTGGCTGTAATGGGACACTAGGATGATATAATCAAAGTATGGATTAATTACCATCTCTCATTCTCAACGAAAGAGCTCTGTAGTTCACACTACATCTCCATCTGCACACACACACCATCATCACCATTGAAAATGAGGATATCCCGCTCCCTTTGGACCCAACTGGGAAGGTGTTTCCGTGCTGATTCTGACCGAGTGGATTATAATCTGAGTCGTGAAACACATGGACCCGTGCCTGGCAGATGGGGGAGAAACGGAAACCTGAAGAGGATATTAAGGTCATGAGAAACCGAATGGGAAGCTTTGCTTTTCTTTAACCACCACATGCTGGCCTTGGTTGGTTTTTCCCAGCAATGTGTTGAAACACCAGCGGGATTAAACAGGCCACCACAAACATTTCCCATTTGTTTTATGAAATATTTAAAAGCCACTTAGACGAGGATGAACTTTTTCCAGGAATAAATTCTAGCTTTAAAAACTCTTTATAGCATCTGTGTATGAATAGCCAATAATATGAGTTAATATACATTTGTGTACCCTTTTTATTTCTCTTCCTTTATATACTAGACAAGATTTTACTATATGTTCTGGTGTGTATTTGCCATGTTTACATCAAATGAATGTACGGCATTTGAATGCTCTCCAGTAGAGTATGAAAGAGCCAACAACGCATCAAAGACGCTCGCAGACACGTCGCAAAGCCCAGAAAAATCATGAGCTACAGCCAATCAGAGCAAAGCATGCGTTGAGGTCACCGGGTAAATCTTATTCTTATTCTTTTTTTTTTTTTTGCGTTTTTTTTTCTCAGAGCAAATCATCGCGCAAACAGTTTGCAGTAGTACTTTCTGTCTGACGTCCATATTTGTTTGTTGTTTTCTTCATCTACTTCGCTGGGTATTGGCGTGCGTGCTGTTTCTCGTCATTTCCGGTTCGTTTTTCTCGTGTGATTTTTCGTGACAAAATATTAGGTGACAGTTGTTGTCAACTCGTGTAGTGCGTTACCTCCTGTTGTGGATCAATCACGTTGTGTCGTGTGGTGTGAACAGCGCAACAACCTGATTTCACAGAGAGCAAGTCATGTAGTGTGAACCGCACAGTTCAGCCCGACGTTTTAAAATCATGTAGTGTGAACTAGGCTTCACTCGGATTAAAAAAGTGTCTCAAGAAGAGTCGCTCTGGCTGCCTGAGGAACTAGATCAGCGATGATGGCATTCCTCAGCTGACACAGATCAACCAATTATCACTGCGTCACCTTATAAACCTCGCCATTATGAGAGCGCTACCCTTTTGTCATCACAAATGATTGAGTTTTGAAGCTCTTGCTGGTCTGATTGTGTTTGTCAGCCACGCTGATGATGCGGAGAGCTTGTGGTTTTTGAAGCCACTGTGTGTGTGTGTGTGTCTCTATGGTTTCCAAGGCAACCAAATCAGCTGTGTGAATAATGCAACACTATAGAGTTGTATAAGAGTCTCTCATGTTACTGTAAACTGACAGCATCAGGGAGAAAATAAATATATCATTCCCCTTGTTTAAATGAGGAAAGCCTCTGTCCCTGATGCACTGAGGACAGTCTCTCTGGTTTACTGATCAATGGCTCAATGGTCCAGTGTAGGGTGAACCTACAACCGCAATTACCAGTTCTGACCATCTGAATTTGCAACTTTCTTCTTAGAAAAGTGCAACAGAAACACTTCTAAATTGGAAATTAATATGGAAATACATAACATAAGATACATGTATGCCGTTAATAACAAAAATTAAGTTTTGAGCAAATCAAATGCATAACTGAGTCCACACATTAAAGTGCCCCTATAATGCTGTTTTAAAGATTCCTAATTTATAGATGCACATGCATCAAAGCCTACTCTTCTCTGATTGGTCAGTCTGTTGTGATTGATATATCACTGACAGCATGTGTCAGAAACTAAAAGCCCATAACGCAAATTTCAGATTTCTCAGGACAGCATAGCCTCAAGTGTCTTTAAACTTTAATCCACAGTTAGCACTTAAAAACCAAGTGTGTACTATTTTTTAAACATGTGTACTATTTCCAACTTAAACTTATTTATTTCAGTTAGTTTTTTTTTAGTTGTTTTAAGTTGAATTGTTTCATCTAATATCTATATTTCACTCTAGAATGATTTCTGAAGGATCACATGACTGGAGTAATGATGCTGAAAATACAGCTTTGCACCACAGGAATAAATTACATTTTTAAATATATTCATTTAGAAAGCAGTTATTTTAAATTGTCATAATATTCAACAATATTACTGGAGTTTTTTGTTTGTTGTATTTTTAATCAAAGAAATCCAGCCTTGGTGATTATAAGAGACTTCTTTTAAAAACATAAAAATCTTTCCAATCCAAAACTTTTGAACTGCAGTGTGTATATATGTAGAGAGAGAGAGAGAGAGAGAGAGAGAGAGAGAGAGAGAGAGAGAGAGAGAGAGAGAGAGAGAGAGAGAGATGGGTTTGAAATGGGATGCAAATGCACAGCTTTAAAACTCTAAAATATATCCACTGCGTGAGTCCTTGTTTCTTTGTTTTTTTTTATTTTACCCCTCTTGAGCTCCACAAATGATGATTTATTAACGCGTCAAACGCTTTGACTTGTTTTACAAGCGTAGCCTTTGAAAACCTTGAGGGTTACAGAGGGTCAGACCCATCAATGAGAATTTTAAGAGCCGCTGCTGCCATTCCACCAATGCACGTTATTTACATCAACGCATTCACGCAAAGAGGAATCTCGGATAGGATTCAGGAGGGATTGTGTCTGCATACATCCATCTGCTTGTATATTTCCTGATTACAGAGCCACCGTTAGCATCAGATAAACCTGAAAAGATTACCCAGAGTGAGTAAAGTTCACTAAAGGTTCTGCGCTTAAATAAACAGTCTCCTGCAGCGGGGGCGGTTTGCATAATCAGTGTCGACACAATGCAAAGTGGGAGGAAAGGGAGCTAGATGAGAAAAATAACCCTTCCTCTCTCCCTTCAACACGAAATCTTGCACAGCGTGCAATTAAAAAAGCAAGCAATAGGTATACTGCATACGCACATGGCCTTCAGTGTTGTCACGCCGCCATGGCTTATCATGGCCAGAGAGGCCTGTTGGGCTGAGGGGTCTGAAAATTACAGCGCCGTGAGATACCGCTGAGACTTGGCCGCTGATTCCACCTCGCTTTAACAGAGCTATCACTTAAACCAAATGAGCCCCGTCAGATCGCCGAGGTCAAGTGCTCTTCGTGCTCCAATTAGATCACAAATGGGACTTTCTACAATTACAGTCATGAAGCATCGGTAGCAAGGACTGCGGTATTCATTTATTCAGACTGCAGTTACATATGTGTGAAATAAACACTGCGATGGCACTTGGAGAAGAATCAGGTGTGATCTGTTTGTTGACGTGGACGCATGTTTCCTGCCACCTGAAACGACAGTCTGATGTATTGTGTCGACACTGGCAAATCAATACTAGAGGAGATATTCTGCTGTTTTTACAAGTCAGACATTGATTGATAAGCAGTTTACTAGTGTTTCTTGTGACGTAACATAAAATGCATTGTTAAGAGAAAGTAGCAATGCTGCTAACTTAATATTTTCAGTTGCTTGGAAACTTGACTGTTTTTTAATAGAGTAGCAAGCGATCAAGCTGTTTTGCCAACACATAGCTGTGTTTCTTTTAGGGTCAATGTAGTTTATACACTTGTTTGTGTTTGTGCATTTGAGAAAGAATATTTTATTGACTCTGTCAGTGTCAAACCAGTAGGTATTGACAAGTTACTGACTTTATCAGAGAATCATTAACTCTGTTCAGAAACTTTGAATGCAAATGCTTTGCTGCATACCTCGGTTGTAACGAGTGGTTGTTTCAGTCATTCATTCTGACATTCAGTTTGGAGTTCAGGAGATTGTCTTGACCAGGACCACACCCCTAAATGCATTGAAGCAACTGCCATGTGATTGGTTGACTAGATAATTGCATTAATGAGAAATTGAACAGGCGTTCCTAATAATCCTTTATGTGATATATATACCAGTATACATGGCTTTTAATCACGTTTATGTAGTAGGGAGATTCTCAATACTCTTTGCTCTTTCGTCCTCCAGCCAGTGACCTGGAAATCAATCAAAGTCATAAAGGACATACGTGCACTTTGAGGAGGTGAGATTCAAGTAAAGAAGAGAAAACACAAAAGGCAACATGAATAAATTCTCCTCTACCTTCACATCTGCCACAACAGTTTAAAGTCACGTTTTACCTTTGCTGTTTAATGAATAACATATGTTTCACATATTTCAGCAGCGCATCTTGTTTTGTAAGATTTATTAAGGATGTCTGGATTAATCAAGCTCTGAACCTAACAGCAGATCCCATAAGAACAGTGAGGTAACAGAGATGTTGCTTTGAATGGACGCTTGAGTGTGCAGGATATTCATTTTTACAAATACGTCTTGCTTTGGTTATCGCATCTCATCCTTGTGCCTTTTCCATGCATCTTAAAATGCAAGAAAACAACACAAGAAAAGGAAATGAAAATTTTAGGAACAACTTAAAAAAAATACCACGAGACTGCTGCGTTCATGTGCTATGGTAATTATGGTAAATACCAAAAGCCGATGTGGAAAATGCACATGAACACCCCCTCATGTGGTATTTTCCACTGGGCAACTCGTACAATATTTTGATGGACGAGTTGCCAAGATGAGATAACCTTTGATCTTTTCAAAATGGCGGAGAGCACCGCGAGAGTCGTGAATGGTAAAAATGTATACTATTCATGATCTAGAAAATATAGGCTACAGCATATTATTTACCTTTTGAGTTTTGATAAATCATTTTCTTGCTGTTGCAGATGACTTAAGCAATCTAAAATAGTTTTAGCTAATAACAGGTCCTGATCTCCATCTTTTTACCACATTACGACAACAAAAGCACTTGAACGCAACACACTGGTGAATACCAGTTCACAAGTGGAAAATATCCTATTTTCCACAGCACGTGAACGCAGCATAACACAAATGAGTTTGAACGTAGCTTCCCCAACATTGATGCAAAGAAACAGAAGTTAAAATCTCATAGTTAAAAGTTAATACTCTGTCTAGTCATCTACTCTTGGTATTTCTCCAGCAATCAAAAGCCTCTCTGACATTTCAGAAAGTCAGCCTGAAGAGGCAGGTGATGATTCTTCTGCTGAAAGAGCTTCTTGATCATTAGCTTGGACTTGTGTATTTATGGGATAGCTAGAGAGAAATGTCAGGTTAGGTTATGCCTCCGCTGCATCATATTCAGCTGTCAGAAAGAGAATGTGAGAGCTAAGAAGAGCGAGAAAACAGACTCAAAGGATAAAAGAAGCAACTTATTTCAAAGGTTTAGGCAAAATGGGAGCAGGAGAAAGAAATGACGAAAAATATGCTTTCTCTTGAATGAAAGGATTTGTGCTTTTGTGGCAGTTTTTTTTTTTGGCATTTTTCTTTGTCTCCATGCAGTGCACCACTTTTCCCAGCAGAGAAAACAATTCTTCTGTTTTAATCTATCCATCCATCCACCCACCCATCCATCCATCCACCCATCCATCCATCCATCCATCCATCCACCCATCCATCCATCCACCCATCCATCCACCCATCCATCCACCCATCCATCCATCCATCCATCCACCCATCCATCCATCCATCCATCCATCCATCCACCCATCCATCCATCCACCCATCCATCCACCCATCCATCCATCCACCCATCCATCCATCCATCCATCCACCCACATGGCCAGCACATGGCCAGCTAACAGGGATTGTTCTCAGCAAGGTTCTCTGAAAATTATGAACAAACAATCTTCCAGTAACATTTGTAGAATTTTTTTCAAAGCAAAACACCAGACCCAATTCTCGTTGAGACTTGGGTCTGGGAACCACATTTTCTCGTATTTGAGGCGTGGTTTACGAATGCCCGGAGCCGTTTATTGGGTGCTAAGAAAGTCTATCAAATGCGCCTGTATGTAGCTCATAACCAATCGTTTCAATTAGAAAAACACAAGTATTATGTACAGTTTAACATAGATGTTGAAGTTGTTATTTGCATGGAAATTGTTTGCGCTTGGACTTCACAAGTTTAAAAATTAAAAAAAAATGTAATGACTAAAGTGTCAACAACTTTAATCGGGTACGTGTGCACAGTTGAAAGTTATGCTACTAAAGCCGTAGCTGTATATTGATATTAAAAAGCAACACAACTTAGAGGCACTGCGACAACCACAGTAGGTAGTCTACAGGCATAATGACAATACTTACCATTTATAAGTTAAATGGACTTTGTCGACGACGATGCCTATAGCAGGTTGGTACTATACAACTCCGTGGCTAACATGTCTCGCCACTTTGCGCTCATCCAGATACCAAAACATTTTGTAAACATAACGTTGTTGTCGTTGGAAATCTCCAATCTCCAAATCTCGTTGGAAATGGAAATCTCCATATTTTGTCAATTTTCTTTTGTCATAAATCATTACTATTGGTTACTCTTTACGTGTCTGTGAGTTTTGCAAATATTTAACCAATGAAAAGAACTTGTGACTAATCCTCGTAACTCCATCTGCCTCTATTGTGAATGTTAGTGTTGCACGCAATTTGGACCATCTTTGCTGGTTTGTTATGCAAGGGTAAAAAAATTACTGCTTCTTCAAAACATAAACCATTTTCTTTACTCAAGAAGCACTATAATGCTAATATTTGATGTAGGAGCAGAGAATAGTCAAATACTTTAGATACACACAAAGCTCAGGATGAGCTTTAGGACAGTTAGCGGTTTTGATGGACTCGATCTACTCCATTCATTACCGCTCTGAACCCCATCCAGATGTCGACTTTGACTTTTCTCAGCTTTTTTGCTCAAAAATTTGTTTTTTTTAAAGAATCTTACCCACATTCAAGTGTTGATAAAAAGGAATGCATGATTTTTTTTTGTTTCAAAGCAGAGGATCTGTTCTTTCTTTTGATAAATAGCACCTTCAGATACTCATACGACAAAATAAGCTGACTTTGGCTGGCGGGGAAAGAGTTATTGGTCAGTTTGGGTAACAGTTTTAGAGATTTCAGTATTCCCCCATTCAAATATAGGATATTGAATGCCCTAAAAGAGCTGCAGATGTGGCCACAGAGTGAACAGACTTTCCTTGAAAGGGACTTTGGAAGAGTGTCTCACTCTTGCATTTGTTATCGAGCCATAGCCAGTCTTAAATAGCCCGTGGGTTTACTTCGTCTTTAATCACATGAGATTTTTGGCCAAACCAAGTCTAATGCTATTTTATTGTTCAAGGGGCAGCTCTCAAGTCAGAAACCTGTGTTTGGTCAAAGCAGGCGTCGGTGCCGCTCTCTGTCCCTACATGCATCTCTGTCTCTCTTATCTTTGGGGACCATTGCTCCAGCAGCATGTTTGTGCCAGGACCACAACTCAAGATAAAGTTAAAAGTAAAATCATGCAGCCAACAACCTCTCGGTCTCAGATAAGCATCCCGTGTCCACAGGTCCCGCAGGGTGTTTGGTGTAAAGAAGAGCAACGAGAATTAATGGAGACAAAATGGTTCCACCGGTAGCCATCATTTTTCTGCCGTCTACTAACCCCAAAACCTCCAACTGATAAATGGATCCTTAAACAGATGGGTCACTGCAAATTCTCAAGAGAATCCTTACTTATTTCAAAACAAAAATATAAGCACAGAATATCAAACTGAATGTGAATGTTCAATTCAGAGGAATTTCCACCGCACACTTAATCAATACACATTTTAGTGAATTAGGCCATAGACAGGGCCGAGCCATCAGCACAGCGGCTTTCGGGAGCCTCGGGGATCTCTGGTCTATGTGTTAATGCACAGTTCGCAGGCTGAGCCAAACTAATCCTCTTCAGGTCCATCCCTAACATTGACTCGGTGTTGTACAACATGCTATTATATCACAACAGAGGAAAGCGCTGTGGGTGTGTGTCGTTTTGGAAATGTGGGCTTGGTGATGACCTTTTTTCGTCATTTTCCAGTTGGAATTCCTTAAAGGACTCGTAAAATGGCATTAAAGGAGTAGTTCACTTTTAAAAAAAACTTTTGCTGATAATTTACTCACCCCCATGTCATCCAAGATATGCATGTCTTTCTTTCTTCAGTCAAAAAGAAATTTCGGTTTTTGATGAAAACATTCCAGGATTTTCTCCATATAATGGACTTCAGTGGGAACCAAACGGTTCAAGATCCAAAAGACAGTTTCAGTGCGAACTGCAAACTGTTCAAAGGGCTTTAAACGATTCCAGACGATGAATAAGGGTCTTATCAAGCGAAACGATCACTCATTTTTAAAAAAAACAATAATAACAAAGTTTAAGTTTTATAAGCTCAAATGCTCGCCTTGCTCTGTTCTGTGACGCGCGTTCGTGACTCTCCTGTTTGAACTCGTTCATCAAAATTAACAAATCTTTTTCATGTCATTTGGTTGATTCAACAAACTAACTGAACGAATTGACTCGGAAAAAGATTTGTTCATTTTGATCAAATTACTCTGTTTCAAGTAAATGCGTTTTTGATATATCTACTCATCAAAAATGTTTCAGAAGTGTTTCTGGAGCAGCATATTAAAATGATTTCCGAAAAATCATGTGACACTGCCTCGTTTAACGCTTATCTCTGTTTACTTTGACTGCATAAACAGAGGTGGAAACTATAGGATCCAATTCAATTAAGGACAGAACAACAATCAATGTTCAGGAGGAGCAGCTCTTGACTCGGTTTCTAACTAAAACTGACAGTGTGAAAAATGCACACACAGTTGTTTTTACGAGATAACTCCGCTGATGAAGGATTCTGGGCCGTCCGACCCAAATCACTGCACACTGATATTAAGCATTCGCTGTATGAACTAATTAGAGCACCATTAGCACCCGCCTTTCCTTTTCTCTCTTATTTCATTATCACTTGTGCAGCAAGAGCTGGAGGCGAAAAAAGAGAAAGAAACCTAAGAAAACATGCATTAATCATCCACGCTGAAATCCTGGTTGGACTACGGAAACATGCAAATTTCGAATATTGTTTTTCCGTGAGTGTTAACTAATATTTTCCGGCTTTCTAGTTAAGATGAAGTGTCCTTCTGGTAAGCACATATGTTTAAACCTTTCTCAGTATAAGGGAATTATTGCTGAAAAAGTAATTATGGTTTAGAATTTAAATGTGCTGAGAGAAACTAAACAAATGCTAATTTCAGACTCATTAACATATTTTTGGGGGGATTTAGGCCTAGTTTCACAGACAGGGCTTATATTAAGCCAGGATTAGTTAGTTCATTTAGGACATTTTAGTAGCTTTTATAAATGTGCCTTAGAAAAATAAAAACATTATTGGTGTGCATCTTGAGACAAAACAACAGCACTGAAATATTTTAAGATATATATCAGTCCAAGTTACTTTTAGTTAAAACATCTCAAACGTGCATGCATTCAAGTCTGGCACAAGTATTAAAGGAGTAGTTCACTTAAAAAAAAAAAAAAAAACGTTTGCTGATAATTTACTCACCCCCATGTCATCCAAAATGTCCACATTTTTCTTTCTTCAGTCGAAAATAAATTAAGGTTTTTGATGAAAACATTCCAGGATTTTCTCCATTTAATGGACTTCATTGGGAACCAAACGGTTCAAAGTCCAAAAAACAGTTTCAGTGCAGCTTCAAAGGGCTTTAAACAACACCAGACGATGAATAAGGGTCTTATCTGGACCCTTCGAGTCATGACTCGAAAAAAGATTTGTTCATTTTTATCACAGAACAGAGCATTTGTGCTTATAAAACTTCAACTTTTTTATTTATTTTTTAAATGACCGATCCTTTCGCTTGATAAGACCCTTATTCATCGTCTGGTGTCGTTTAAAGCCATTTGAAGCTGCACTGAAACTCTCATTTTTATTTTTTTGTATTCCATATCTTTGACTTGTGATGTAATAACAACAATCAATTGACCAAGCAACCTAAAGTAAAAGACTTGTGTTATTTAAGGTGCTTTTAACTAATATTAGGATGTAGTTGTTAAACACAAGAGTCTGCATGCACATTTTCAAGCCTCACTGCTTTCTGTTTCATGTAATTGTATATTCTGAACGATGTTCTGTTTTTGGCACAGCGCGCACAACTGTAAATAGCACCGGGAGCTTGAGCGGTGTAAGCCAGGCGTTTTGTTTTGCCAGGGTTTTGATAAAGAGAGTCTCTCAGCGCTGATCAGAGGAAGCTTTGTAGACGAATCTTTGGCGATTTATAACCAAACATGACATGAATCTTTATGAATACACCACTGCTTTTTAACAGAGGGACGGGAACACAATAGGGGCACCGTCAACACACTTAACAACCAACCGTAAAAAAAACACACAACATATCCAATGACCATCATACATATACAAGCCAAAAGCTTCATCTCTGCCTCTGACCTATTTGTTTTGCATGCAACGGAAAACAACATTGCAGCTTCTTACATAAGAGTATAATTATAGTCACTGTTGGTGGTTTGTGATTGGTGCGCATGCTAAAACAAGGAACGTTGAAGGCGTTACATGCCTGGATTTTGTTTTCTTCTTGACAACCCAAATTTTTTGGCTTGAAATTATTGTTTACTCAGACAGCAGTGTTTTAAAACAGACACACATCAAGCTTTTATCACATTTGATTAATGATTTCCAACCAAAACAACACACTGAGAACCGACGGGAGCAAAACTGTTCAGGAGAACATGATGAATGTGTATTTTCCTCTATACTTCAAATCAAAAAATGGTATTTTGCACCATTTGAGAATATTACATATAGCTAGCTGAGAAACAAAGACAACTGGGATTTAAAGAAAGAAAACATTTGAAACACTGTATGATTGAAGGAATGAGTCGAAAGCTCTTCATATTTTTCAAAGCATCAAAAGGCCTTCAATATGTCTCTCTGCTACTACACAAAGAATAGCGCTTGTTTTCTTTACGCCTCCCGATTCTGTTCACTTCATAGGCAACAAAGCCAAAACACAAAATGAATTGATTTTTTCATTTATATTTTTTTATTTTCTTCATTGTGTGTAAGCTCATTAGCATTAGAGGTCTTAAAATGTCATGAAACGATTGATTTTAGCAGTTGCATATGTCAAAACTCACATGCAAATGTCCATTTTGTATCTCAAATGTGTTCATCAGGCTTCATTTCCTATTAAGAAAAGATAAGTACATTTTGCAAGGCAGCAAACCAGTCAAAACTGTCATGCATAATTCATCACATTTTTCATATCTCTGAGCTTGTGAATGTCTTGTAGTGTCAGTCTGCTTAAATAGAAAAGATGTGATGTCCGGGTTAAAGAAGTCACTTTTGAATATATGGTGTTGCGGACGAGGAGCCACCGGGCATAAAGAAACATTTTGTATGGATCTCCATTCATGGTGGAAAGAAGGTAATGGAATGAAATCTGATTGTGAATGAGAGCCGGTATGAATGCATCACACAGGGCGGCTGAAATAACACCATCACCGTATTCACAAATACCTTTTAAGATCTTATTCATCTCAATAATTTGCACCCCTGCAATGTGATAATTTTCCACTCACACCCTGCATATGGTGTGTAACCTCTGAGTTTAGACATTTAGCATTAAAGGGATAGTTCTCCCAAAAATTAAAATTCTGTCAGTTTTTACATGTTGTTCCAACCCCGTAAGACCTTCGTTCATCTTCGGAACACGAATTAAGATATTTTTGATTAAAACTAAGAGATGGATCACTCCTCCATACTAGTCCATAGGCTTCTAGAGGGATTGAAACTTGTTCCCCGAAAAGTCCAAGTGACTACAGTGGCTCAATCCTAAGTTTATCAAGTGATAACAAAAATAACGACTTATTAGTTTCCTTCTCTGTGGGCCTCTTGTCAGGTTACTAGTTTGATCTAGTATGATCTGTTGTTGTACGTCACACACATGACCAGCGTCGGCCAATAGTGAGCCTACGTGTGACGTAGCTCTACACCATCACACTACGTTAACTGACTAGAGGCCCACAGAGAAGTAAATGAATAGTTGAAATAAAGTCGTTTGTTGTTTGTTTATTTTTGTTTGTTATTTTTTGTTATTAGTGGTTTATTTTTGTTTGTTTTTGCGCTCAAAAGGTGTTCTCGTCGCTTGATATAGCTGAGATTGAGCCAATAGTCACTTGGACTATTTTAACAATGTCTTTAATAACTTTTCGGGGCCAGCAAGTTTCAATCCCTCAAGAAGTCTATGGACTAGTATGATCCAGCTCTCAGTAAAAACTGACAGAATTTTCATTTTTGGGTGACCTATCCCTTTAACAACCTGTAATGTTACATATTTCAAAATGAAACTGTGTAAAAAGGGCGGCTAACTGGACCATGGTAACTAGCAAAGAAGGAGGAGATTGTAAAGAATTAAAAATGTTTAATCAAATTCAGTTTTTTACGTATTTGGAAGAAAAATCAGATTATATAAAACAAAATCATATTAAAACGTATCTCACAAAAGGTGCAATTACACAACCTCGCTTGCCGATGTTTTGAATTCCCCCTATTATGCAGTTTTAAAGTTTGATTGATTCACAAACAAGAATGATTCATGTTCAGGGATCGGTTTAGGGGTAGTATCTGAATAGCCAGCCCGGTCTCATCCCAAGGCGTCAAATACTGACGCTTTTGCCAATGCGTCTATATCCAACGCACATGGCACCCTTTCACAGATATATATGGGCCAGAAGGCGCCTCCTAGTGGTCTAACCCTAACCCTACCCCAGACCTAAACCTACCCATAACCGTAGCGTGTTATATTGACGCTAAAGGGTGCCATGTGCGTTAGATGTACACGCATTATCAAAAGCGTCAGTATATGACGCCTTGGGATGAGAATGCGTTGGAATAGTAGTGCAGAAAACTATATGGTATTTCATTCGCATAGACAGATAAAGGCATTTGTGAAACAAGTTAACTTGACCGAACCTCGTGAGTTCAAAAGACAATAATAAACCAAGAAATTTGGGCGCATTTTGATTTAATGCTGTCTAATAAAACTACAAAGATGATACAAATTTGTAATAATATTTCATCCACAGTTAAAAAGACAAACATAAAGGATAGTTTGCTTAATCTGAATCACAACAAGCTTCTTTGGAGGCTCAACTTAGAAAACATCTCTTTAGTCTCTGCAGGAATCATCAACACCGGACTCCTAAAGATTCACAGCAGCATAATATGAGAGGGTTTGTTGAGCTGTATCCCTGATGTACAAATATTGCAAATTTCGCTTGCATATTTATAATATTTTATCCATTTTCTTGTTGATATATGTGCCAGCCCGTGCACGCTCCACCACGGGAGGTTGTGTGATTAAAGGTGTTTATCAGCTGGAGTGGACGGGTTGCCAGCCAGCCATGGTGCGTCCTAAGATCCATCGTTCAGAGCGGAGTTCAAGAGCGCTGCTGATCCACCCCGCGGGCAGCGACGTCGACACAGCATGGCACACCTGTTTCACTGATCTGCTTCAAAATCAACAAATGACTGGCTGCCAAAGCGAGCGCTATTCCCCCATGAAGGGAAGACTGGAGGCCAGCTCTGCCGAGGTACTAATATTTCAAACTAATGAGGTTCTGCGCTACTCATAATTATACTTAAAGCAGACTCTGTAGCCCTGGGTCTTTCATAGGATTGCACTGCTAAAATGCGATTTGTAATGCAATCTGATTAAACAGAATCCGTATTATGCACATTCTTTGATTTATTTTGCCATCTATCCATCTATCTAATGAGAACTAACTACTCATTAGCTGCCACGTGTTCCACATATCAGGTGGACCACCTTGACAACCTGTTTGTTTTTTCTGTAACACTTTACTTGAAGGAGCGATGTGCATAAGACTAACATGACACCTTCATAATCATGACAAGTTATGAATATGAAGGAAGTTTTATGCATGTTTATGACAACTGTCATTAAGTGTCATTCGCTCAGTCATTTGAAAAATATTCATGACACAGTTATAATGCCTCATGACAGCCAATGTCAAAGCCAACCACATGACAGATTAACTTAATTTTATGTCAGGTTGTCATGACAAAAACACTGACAGGTTATGATGAAGTGGTTTATGAAAAGATGTCATAACAAAGACTTATTAAACAATGTCATATTTGCATTCAAATTGTCATTATGGAGCGAAAGACACTTGGAGTAGTTCACTTTTAAAAAAAACTATTTACTCACCCCCATGTCATCCAAGTTGTCCATGTCATTCTTTCTTCAGTCGAAAAGAAATTAAGGTTTTTGATGAAAACATTTCAGCATTTTTCTCCATATAATGGACTTCAATGGGAACCAAACGGTTCAAGGTCCAAAAGACAGTTTCAGTGCAAACTGTTCAAAGGGTTTTAAACGATTCCAAATGATGAAAAAGGGTCTTATGAAGCGAAACGATCGCTCATTTAAAAAATAAATAACACATTTTAGGTTTTATAAGCTCAAATGCTCACCTTGCTCTCTTCTGTGATGCACGTTTGTGACTCCCCTGTTCATCAAAATGAACAAATCTTTTACCGAGTCAATTTGTTCATTTCATTCGTTGAATGAATCAAATGACTCGGAAATGACTCGGAGCTTGAAACCAACAATTTCCAGCAAACAGTTCTTACCAAACTGCCAGCTTAGTGTATTTTAAAACAGGGTATGATTGGTTCTGGTCTAAACTGTTCATTAGCTGGTTGACTAAACCACGTTTCAAAAACCTGCTAAATGTTGGCTTAGCTGGAGCAACATTAGACCAACTAGACACCAACAATCCAATCTATCAGCATAAGATGGATTTTAATAAAGGGGATGGCTGACTCAACATAACAAACTAGGACAGATGATTGAAAAAAAATCAAATCATATCCAGCCTGACTGTGTCATACATGCACACACATCTTCCTGACACACACTCCACATGTCTCTATGGGAGTTCATGTGTCTATTTGTTGTTATACAATCTCAGTAGAGCTTGTCAGCACAGACTCTCACGTTAACTCCAAAAGCTGTTGGAAAGCGCCCCCTGCCAAATGACAGCTGCTTCCCCTGGAGCGTCTGCGTTTGCCCCCGCTAGCATTGCCTGCCAGGTAGCTGCCAAAGGGGTGCGCAGACCCTCATCACATGGTTATGTCACTCGCCACCTCAAGCTCAATATCTGCACTTGCTAGGTTTTTCTCTTTCTTCAGTTCTTTGAGGATAGAGTTCCAACACCAAAGAGTCAAAAGGGCACTTCATTCTGTCTGCCACAACATATATTGCATATCATTTTCATATAGCTACTCCCAAGGACATATGTTCCTGTATATGTACTGTATATATGATATTTTAGCCCGTTCTCATCCCAAGGTATCATATCCTGACGCTTTTGCCAATGCGTAGACATCCAACACACATGGCACCCTTTAGCGTCAGTATGAGACACAGATATATATGAGCCAGAAGGCGCCTCCTAGTGGTCTAACCCTAAAACTACCCCAGACCTAAACCTACCATCACGAACAAAACTCTGTGCGTGTTATATTGATGCTAAAATGTGCCATGTGCGTTGGATTTAGACGAAATTTCAAAAGTGTCACTATATGACGCCCTAGTATGAGAACGCGTTGGATATTTCAGCCTGTTCTCACGTAAATACGTCTCTATAACACGCATTGTGTATTGTCGTGCAAATTTATACGCGAAAATAAGTTTTTACGTGCATATGAGACGCAGTTTTTTTATACGCAGTTCATACGCACCCCACACCAATAATTCTACCCAAACGTATAATACACACACACACCCTACACCACTACTAAACACCAACCCTATGCATGTAAAAACTCACTTTAGCGTATAAATTGCACAATAAACACACTGCGTGCTATAAAGACACATTTAGTGTGATCAGGTTGGATATTTTGTATCCTCTATATCAAATTAACTACTGACGAACTACTACACGGATTTAAGTATCTAGTAAAAGTAATGATTCACTAACATGAACGATTCATTATTGGGAATCGGATTACACTGAAAGTTTTTGATTCAGCTTTAGGTGCACCTTAAATGTCAGATTACTTTTGGGTCATTTAGAGGTCTTCAAGAATGGTAAAACTCTCTGGAAGATATTTTCGGAGGGTAAAGCCAACAAAATTCACATCAAATTTCTAAAACAGACCAAAGATGACAGCGTCTGCATCGGTCGCCTTGGATGACTCCATGGGTCTTTTGAATCTCAGAGAAATGTCATTAGCTTGGGATTCAAAGCCCTAGAGATCCTCCAACCCAGTCACAATGAATTTGAGTTTCATGTTGATGATTTAGGTGCGAGGTTATTTTATTTATTTATTCTAACACACACTCCAGTCAGGCAGTGTTCCCCGTCTACTTATGACCTTCTCCGCAGCCATATTCTCCACAGAGTGAGAACACAGCCCTTAGCAAGACACAGTCTCTCTCCAAAGTCTCTCTTGTTTAAATTTTTCCCACCGAGACAAAAGACGGATTAAGTAAAGTTGCTTTAAATCCTCGGCAGGCGAGTTAAGGGCTCTTGCTGAATAACGATGATAAACATATGCTTTTTTTCCATCTTAAAATTTTTTAACAATGCTTCAGTTTCTTTTCCGTCGTTCCTCGCAAGTTAATATTCTTACGACCGATTCTCCCTCCATGAACGAATGCCCAACCCAGGCTTGAAAAACAATGCTTAATTTTACAAGTCCCTTTAGCGATGGCGACGACGTGAATTATTAATCTTTCACAGCTTTCCAAGGCTTGTTTCAAAGCTTTGTATTTCCAGAGAGGGGTGGGGGGGGGGGAATCAAACACTAAGAAAGAGGAGTCAGAGAGGCACTTGCAAGGGTGCAGAAAGTCTTCAGAGACAAACATGCCACTGTGAGAGGAGAGAAAAGGACAAGCCTGACCTCTGCGAGCACGGCTGAGCTTCACCTCAGGTGAGTTTCTGCAGCGCGTTGGCATGTTGCTACCGCAGTACCGCATCTGTCTCCCTCTCTCTCTTTCCTGAGGCCTGCTCATGAAGGGAAATGTTATATTTAGCTGACCAGTATTTTGTTTGTTCACTGGATGTAACGGTGCCCTTGGAAGACTGCCAGATTGCTGCAGAGCCCAGCTCTCTCTCTCTCTGTCTCGAATATATAAATTTCTAAACATGTTTGATTGACTGCCTCGAACCTTTCAGTACAAGACAGCTGATTTATTGTGACATTGCAGAGCTCATATGCCATATACAAAAGTACCAAGAAGTTGACTTGATCGCATTCCCGAATAACAAATAATCTTGAAGAAGCATCAGGTGTTATAAAAAAAAGTGCATGCCCATCTTATCATGTCAATCACGAAACACCTTGGGTGTAAAATAATAGCGGTTGTAGTGTGTGCACTTATTTACTTGCAGTGTACTTACCTAAGTAGGCTACAATTCTCCCATCACAGACCCTCAAGCCTGTTCAGCTATCTTTTATTTCATAAAGGAGAAGTTTTGAAGAATGATCATGCTGCTTTTTTCCATACAATTAAAGTGGATGGGAACCAAAGACTATTGAGCTCCTAAAAGGACAAAAAAGCACCATAAAACAAGCATGAAAGTGGTAAAACAGTGTAAAGTGTAATTGTTCAACCCATTTTTTAAAATCTTAAAAAAAGCTGAAATTGGCTACATCATTTTTGCGAGTTAAATGAAGGTTTTTGATGAAAACATTCCAGGATTTTTGGACTTCAATGGGAACCAAACGGTTAACGGTCCAAATGAGAGTTTCAGTGCAGCTTCAAAGGGCTTTAAACGACACCAGACGATGAATAAGGGTCTTATCAGGTAACACGATCGCTCATTTAAAAAATAAATAAAAAAGTTGAAGTTTTATAAGCACAAATGCTCGCCTTGCTCTGTTCTGTGATGCGCGTTCGTGACTCTCCTGTTCGAACTCGTTCATCAAAATGAACAAATCTTTTTTCGAGTCATGACTCAAAGGGTCCTAGATAAGACCCTTCTTCATCGTCTGGTGTTGTTTAACTTTGTGTGATGTTGCTTAAAAATCACCTTAAATATATAATGCATTTGTGTACGTTTAGTATTATGTTATTAAATGGTATTGACACACTTCTGTGACGTTCCACCAAAACCACAGAAACCCACATAGGTTTACCTGTATCTGACTCAAGGATTATATCAAAATATGAATTTACAGGCTTAATCGGATACATTACCTTGCTTGGCAATGCTTTTACAAGCGCGGGTGCCGTGATCCTGGGAGGTTTCGCCATGTAAATACGCTTTAAGGGTCATAAACGTCATTTGTTTTTGAAGACAAATATCCCGAGCAGTCATTTAGGCTTCAAAGGACCCTGACCTATTTCTAAACGTGGACACACTCAAGAAGAAACAAGTGAATCCATCTGATTGCTTTCTTGATTATAGCGTAAAGTGCAGCAAATGGCTGCCCGGGCGGTTTTTGACACAAATTCTCTACGAATGAGATTACTCTTCTCAGAAAGCTTTTGTGCACTCTAAATTTGTTTTCCGTGTACTCACCGTGTCTTTTCGCAGAATCTCTACTCTCCACGCGAGAGATTAATGCGAGCGGACAGGAGGGAACAGCTGAATCACATTTTCAAAGGCTGCGCCGCATGGCAGTGGGGTGGCCACCTCTGCTCCGGCCTCGTCTGATCGCTAGACCACGCTGGCTTTTATCAGCACAATCTGCTCCAGCGTCCCTGGTGAGGAGAAAGCACTCGTCCACCACTGCCCACACCAACCGACTTCCCCAGTTTGTAGTCCGCAGTCCGCACCTTAAAGGGATAGTTCACTTTGAAATTAATTTTTGATATGTTTTAGCTTATCTCAAGGGCATCCAAGATGTAGGTGTCTTTGTTTCCACGGTATTTTCATTTTTGATATTTTTAAGTCAAAGCGTTCTTGTCTGTCAGTCATATAATGGAGGTCTATGGTCACCACCTCAAAGAGCATGCACAGAGAAGTCCAAATTAAACATGGTTTAATGACTCGTAAATGTAAGTACACATTGACACGAAACGAGCGGTTTGTGTGAGAAAACGGACAGTATTTATATCGTTTTTACCTCTTGTAACCACAGCCACGTCCAAGTGATCTGAAGGCGCGGGCGATTCGGTCTGCGCAAGCAAAAAAAATCAACGTTGTCTGTTGATATATCGAAATCGTCTTCCATTGCGATTTCCTGTATATCTAAATATGTTTAGATCTTCACAGTGAAAGGTAACACTTCTGAAATCTCTGTGTAAACAATGAGTGACGTACACATGCGAGAGATCACTTCTGGGTCACATGCGAGAGATCACTTCTTGCGCAGACCGAAGCGCCCTCGTACTTGGACGTGACTGTGATTACACAGGTAAAAACGATGTAAATACTTTTCGTTTTCTCACACAAACCGCTCGTTTCTTGTCTTAGGCCATCAATGTGTACTTACATTTACGAGTCATTAAATCATGTTTAATTTGGACTTCTCTGTGCATGCTCTTTGAGGTGGTGACCATAGACCTGACAGAAAAGAACGGTTTGACCGAAAAATATCATATGTAATAAGACAACTACATCTTGGATGCCCTTGAGGTAAGCTAAAACATACCAAAATTTAATTTCAAAAGCGAACTATCCCTTTAACACCCACAAATCGAACGTCGCTGCCACCTCGCCCAGGCGAATATGAAACCACACCGGCGGAAAGACTCAAAACACAAACATTCGACTGTTAATCATTACGAAATGATTTCTGTGGAAGCGTTTAGATTGAATTTGCTCAGTTTAATTGGATGTATGGAAGGCAGCTCACATTTCCTAAACAAACAGTGGGAATTGATCTTTTCCATTTTCCGAGTGCAATGAGTCTCATCGCACATCAACAAATGGAAAGTGCAATGAGGAGGAGCTGTGAAATCATTTACGTATTCATAGAGAATTATTCAAACTCTGCTCTCACTTGGAGAGCTATGTGAAAGCCCTGTTGTTTTTGGACACAAAAAAGCAACAGCATATATTGTGCAAAAGTTTTAATTTGTGTCAACAAAAATGATGGACTAAGTGAACTACACTCAATTCAAATTTATTTGTATAGCGCTTTTCACAATAGAGAAACAAACAGTACCCAGATAGCAAACTGACATTGAATCAACGTGGAAATATGACATCAAAACAACGTTGATCTGACATAGTTTTGCTCATCGAATTAACGTTGAACCAACGTCAGACGCGTCATTCTTTCAAAACTAACGGAAAATCAACTTGAAATCAACGCGTTGTGTCAACGTTATGAAAGCAAACCAATTTTCGATTTTTATTTAGCTTTGAAGAATGCCGCGTCTGACGTTGGTTCAACGTTAATTCGATGATCAAAATCAACGTTGTTTCAATGTCACGAGAGACGTCGTTTCCACGTTGATTCAATGTCAGTTTGCTGTCTGGGTATCTATATCGTTTTTACCTCTTGTAACCACAGCCATCTGAGGGTGTGGGCGCTTTGTGGCTGTGATTACAAACGATATAAATACTGTTCGTTTTCTCACACAAACCGCTCGTTTCGTGTCTTAGGCCATCAATGTGTACTTACATTTACGAGTCATTAAATCATGTTTAATCTGGACTTCTCTCATAGACCTCCATTATATGACTGACAGACAAGAACGGTTTGACCTAAAAATATCAAAATTGAAACAAAGACACCTACATCTTGGACACCCTTGAGGTAAGCGTAAACATATCAAAAATACATTTCAAAGTGAACTATCCCTTTAAGTTTCCAAGAAGTTTTGAGTTCTGTCGATTTTGATCTGAAAAAAATCAACGTCTAGAACGTTAAAAATTGAACGTTCACCCATTTGGGTGCATTATGCATGTGTTGCAGGAAAGCCATCGCAAACGCGGCATCGTTGAGGTCCCGTAGGCGGGGAATCGACGCCTCCTCGCGTTGCAGCTACGCTTATCTCACTCAACAGGCTGCGCAGAGTCTGACACACGCTTTTGTCTCGGCCCACATGCACTCCTTTATCTCCTTCTTTCCTTCCTTCACCCTCCTCTTCCTCTTCAACAGCTGTCCAAACCGCAGCACTCCTTAGCCTGTTCATCACCCACACAACTTTGAGAGGCCAATTAGCATGTTAAATCCCAATCAAAACAACAGGCTGTCAGTCTGTAAGGGAACGGCACTTGGCAACTGCCTCCATAATCCATATGCCTGAGAGTTGAGCTTCGTCAGTACAAGTGTTCTAGCTGTGGGGATATCCGTGTGTTTGTCTGGAGACTTTAAACATCCCGACACAAACCTAGACTCTCAATGCAACACATATAGATTATTCCAGAATGGTAATCTGTGAATTGTAGCCCTCAGGGCAAAATCATTAAGTGTACTAGTGCTTTGTTCAGCACATTTTTTTTAATTGTGTTCATTTACTCTAACAGGCTTAATATAGTTTGATTTGGTGGATATGGGACTAAAATTAAACTTGGCGACTGTGATTAACAAAATTAGCAACTAACAACGGACATTTCCATAGCATGCTTAATGTATTGTTCAACGGCTGCTGTTGTTATAATTAGCAGGCATTGGTAATGTCAAACGGCCAAAGGGTTTCTGCCACCTGCAAATGAAGATGTATGACTCTACATTTCTCCCAGTTCAAGTAGCATTGTGGGCTCTCTGGGAAATGATTTTTCCACCACAGTTTTCCCAGCTTCATTCTGTATTCATTTCAGCATAAAAAAGAAGAACATCTGCAAAGGGTGAAGGACGTGTCATTGGAGGACGAATGAGCGTGTTATTTGCATAAGCTGTCTCAGCATTAGCTATAAGAGGGATTTTGCATCACTAGTTTTGTGATCCCAATTCTCAGAGTTCCTCTGAGACACCGGACAAAATTAGACATCTTTTAGATTTGATAGAAGGATCCAAGTTGTTGGATTTAAATTTTTTTTTAAGAGTTTAAACCTAATACATGGTTTAAAGGCCCATTCACAGCGAAAATGATAACTACAGTATAAGGATATTAGCATGATATCATTTTTGGCTAACACTTTAGAATACGGCTCATTTGTTAATGAATAACTACACAAGAAACTCTGATCAACGAATTAGTAAGTAATATCGCACAGATGAAAGTGATATAACTAATTATTTGGATCCGTATTATAAAGTGAAGATCAACTAACTAGTGACTCAAGTGTTACTACATGATCTAGTCATGATTTGTGCAAACACACAAGTCATTTCAAGCGTTTGAGATGTTTGGTGAACGTTTAAATAGTATATTTTTAGAACATTTCTTTAGAAGTATGTAGTAAGAAACACTTTAGTTATTACTAGCTAGTTCCCATGGTTAGAATACGGATCCAAATAATTAGTAATTCCCATAGAAGTATGGGTAATGCTTCCTTTTACAGTCCAGTTACCCATGTAAATACTATGTACTTATTTTAGTAACTACAATTACTCTGTAATAACTAGTATGTACAGAAAAAAGAATGAATGGGTCATTGTACCCAGCACTTTTCCGAATGCGTCTCTGTCCCCAGCACATTTCAAACCAAACTGGACACAAAAACAGTCACTGGCAATATTTTGTCTAAAATGTCAGTTACTCAATATTAGCTTCTTGTTTATTGAACAAAGCTAGTATATCTCACATGTGAGGATATAGAGAGATTGTTTAATATATAATGTTTGGCAAAATAAGTGCCGTTTGCCGCAAATCTACAAGGGAAATATTTCGTTGTCACAGTGACATGACTGTTTTATAACGAGATATCGCAAAATACATTTTCATGGCCAGTCGGAAATATTTATGGCCAGTAAATTTACTCAATTCACCTTCTTTTAGCAGGTGAGTCACAAAGTAATTTTTTGACCTAGCTTGTAAACACTTTAAATATATTCTGCACTGTTTGTCAAGATGGAAAGTAGCACAGTGGAGAGACAAATGGGCAAGCCAAGGAAGCGCCACAAATTATTTTTCAAAACAAATTTGTCCAGCGATTCCCTCAGGTTGTGGAGCAAGAGAGCAGATTTAATTGGGAAGATGCCCTAGAATGGGAGCTCACCTGTTTTTTTTTACACTCTTTCCTTGTCTCTCTCGCCCTCCCTCTCTCTTTTCTTTATCTTAGTCTGTCAGATAGGCCCTGTAATCACTTCATCTGTTATCAGTCATTCCCACTGTTTCTGCCATCCCAGAATGCTCGGCTCTTGGTTGAAAATCTCCTAGACAGCCCCGGGTTATCAGCAGCCTGTGAGGGAACATCACTCTGATAATACATTTGCTGTGCACGTTTCATCTACATTTACATATTTTTTTTTTATTCTAATCTAGTTCATTAAAGGTAAACTTAGTCATTTTGTCTTGCATGATACACGCATGGTACTACATCGTTATTGGTTAAAAGTAGAGATGCACAGATATCAGGCAGAAATCTCTCAGATTTAATCATAAAGATCTTCATTTGTGTTCCCGAAGTTGAACGAAAGTCTTACGGGTTTGGAACAAGTAATTGATGACCATTTTTTAAATGTATCTAGAATGAACTAACCCTTTAAGATATGTAATTTAGTAAAGATGCTCTTGGTTGGTTATCCTGCTGGAAGTAGTCATCAGAGGATGGGTACATGGTGGCCATAAAGAGATGGACATGGTCAGAACCAATGCTCAGGTAGGCCGTGGCATTTTAACGATGCCCAATTGGCACTAAGGAGCCTAAAGTGTGCCAAGAAAACATCCCCCACACCATTACACCACCACCACCAGCCTGCACAGTGGGAACAAGGCATGATGGATCCATGTTCTCATTCTGTTTACGCCAAATTTGGACTCTACCAACAGAAATCGAGACTCATCAGACCAGGCAACATTTTTCCAGTCTTGAACTGTCTAATTTTGGTGAGCTCTTGCAAATTGTAGCCTCTTTTTCATATTTGTAGTGGAGATGAGTGGTACCCGGTGGGGTCTTCTGCTGTTGTAGCCCATCCGCCTCAAGGTTGAGCGTGTTGTGGCTTCACAAATGCTTTGCTGCATACCTCGGTTGTATCGAGTGGTTATTTCAGTCAAAGTTGCTCTTCTATCAGCTTGAATCAGTCGGCCCATTCTCCTCTGACCTCTAGCATCAACAAGGCATTTTCGCCCACAGGACTGCTGCATACTGGATGTTTTTCCCTTTTCACACCATTCTTTGTAAACCCTAGAAATGGTTGTATGTGGAAATCCCAGTAACTGCCTCAGACCGGCCCGTCTGGCACCAACAACCATGGCACAGCCAAAATTGCTTAAATCACCTTTCTTTCCCATTCTGACATTCAGTTTGGAGTTCAGGAGATTGTCTTGACCAGGACCACACCCCTAAATGCATTGAAGCAACTGCCATCTGATTGGTTGATTAGATAATTGCATTAATGAGAAATTGAACAGGTGTTCCTAATAATCCTTTAGGTGAGTGTATGTAAAACAGTTTTGGAATGACACAAGAATTTTTGAATGATCATATTTTTTAAAAATACTATTCCTTTATTCGATTTTAAAAACCTTTTTAATCTGCAAATAAAACATTGAAAGTAAAGCTTGTCTGCTTCTGTTTTACATTATGCACCCATCAGCTTGATTAGCAATGCTTGTGCTGGATGCGTTTTGTGCTGTCGGATCTGTTGACTCTTGATTCGCCTCTTATTCGTTCCCCTTTTTTGCATCAGCTCCAAATCCATACCATGACTCAGCCCACAAGCATGCTGCCCGCATCTATATTTGCTCTGTCTCAAAAGCGCACCGCAAAGTGGGTCAAATCTTAGGAAACTTTGGCCTGCTTTGCCAGTTGGACCCATGGTAATGAGGACAAAAGGAGGGCGAAATCTGTTGGCCCTTGTGTGGCGCTGACTCATAAGTGAGAGCTTCACAATATTGATGGAGTCTTACGGAATTCTGGCTCCGAGCTCAGCCTCATCGAAGATCCTCATAAATCAGAAGGCAAACGTGCCTAAAATGTATTTTCCGTAAAGTTTGGTGCAATAGACACTGTTCAACAGAAATGCCTGCATTTTTATGACTTTGCAGCTGAATTAAATGAGGCATGTTGATGGCTTTGTGCCTAGGGTGATAAAAGTGATTTTATTTTATTTTTCTGCTACCAGACCTCAGTGGTACAGGTAGCCTCAGTACTTGGCTTGATGGGGCCTGTCCATTTTCAGCTCCCTTTTGCTCTAGTGGAGATGAAGAGGCTGTGATAATGCGGTCCACATGTGCCCGGGAGTGCATGTGCCCTGAATCAACCCCCGTTCACTTTGCTCGACAGTGTAAGGTCACTCTCGACGGCTGACGGGAGGGAGGGAGGAGTTGTCCTGCTTGCACAGTGCGACCGACTAATCCGAGCCCTCTTCCAGCTCACATAGGGATTACATCCTCCCTTTACATTACGAAAACCACCCCCCACGCATCCCGCCGATGACCTGCTCTCCAAGCGAGAGAGAGAGAACATGACCAAAACACATGCTTAATCACAGCGTATCTCCACAGCTGTTGAATATTCTGTACTTGAGGAGTTGCTATGGTGACAGTCGACCATGTTGGCCTTGATGTTTTCACAGTCCTCTCTAATTACGCTCTCCGTGGTTTGAAATGACTCAGGACGTTTCTGTGTGCCATGCAAATGCTTTTGACAGCACGGTCTACTAAAAGACAAACTGTGAAGGTGAATGACTGAATATAGACTCTGATATAGTGGACAGATATTAAGTGATGAAGCATGTGTATCAGCAGGTTAATTCTGTTCTACTTTACAATCATCCACACTTTATCAGTGAACCAACATGGCATCATGACTTGGATTGCGTAAACATCTATACGTTTTATTAATTATAAATACATGGCTGACCATTGGAACGAACCAAAAAACTTGAAAATTGCATTTATGACGATTTTAAAGAGTAACTTTAAAGAGGAGGGGCTGCCCTCCACAATGGCGGCTCCATGGCGCATTCGTTCCAATGAACTGCCGAAGACCAAGGCGACATCTAGTGTATATATCTATGAGTTGCAGAATAGCAGATCTATTCTACCAAGACCAAACATTTCAAAACTGTCATACACATAACCATGCCAAACACTGCGAGAGTTGTCATGACAGAATTAGCATTGAGCTAACACGCCACTTCGGTAGTTTTTTTGCACTCTTGTTTCCGGAAGTCAGTCGCCTGTTCCGCCTTCTCTATGACATCACGCACGTTGTTAAAGACGACAAGCGATGATTGGCCAGGAAGTAACATGTAGTCTGACATGTCTCTTGTCCACGACCGGAATTTAGGAGTCAAAATCGCATAATCTGACACCGTGATTATTGTAACCGACAAAAAAATAGTGTTGTCTGTACCTGGCATAAAGTAAACCTACTCATATTATAAGTACATTTTTATATATTTGCCATAAATATTATCACATTAACTCGCCCTGAAATGACCAATGCATTCTCATCCTTTAGCGTCATATAGGTGACGCTATATGACAAAACGGCGCTATACTACGCACATGGCACCCGTTATCGCTAATATAACACGCGCTGTGATGGGTAGGTTTAGGTGTGGGGTAGGGTAGTCTCATATTACGCTAAAGGATTTATGACGACTTGGGTTCGCGTGTTATATTAACGATAAAGGGTGCCATGTGCGTAGTATAGCGCCGTTTTGTCATATAGCGTTCTATGTGACGCTAAAGGATGAGAACGGACTCAAATGACACACTTACATGCTACGTGGTGATTTGTGTAAACTGGAAACACATTATCAAGAGATCCATAAACAAAATACAGCCTCCTGTGAGGCAAAGTAGTTTTGACTTGAGGTGGCCGACACACTCTCTGACAGCATCTCAGTGAGGGAACGCTGAAACCAGCCCCTCCGGCAACTGATTTATTTTTAACTCTCCCATATCCCACCGTCTGCAAAAAAAAAAAAAAAAATGCTCCTGGCTCTCCATTAGCGCGGTCACGTGCCGTCAGCGATGCACAGGCCAGTGGATGGCAACAAGGGACTAAGAGTCCCCTCCCCACATCCAATCAACTCCTCTCCATGAGAACTTACATCTTTACCTTAAGGGCCTGTGGTTAAATCTGACATTTCATTTAAACTAGCTTGGACCAGGTTAAATTTAGATTTTAGAAAAGCTGGTTTCAGACGCCGTAATGTGTTTATTCTGTTTAAGCTGGCTGGTTGTGCTTTACATGCCCAAAATGTACCTTATACTGAGGGATTTAACCACTATAGATATTGGCTGCATGCATGTATACATGGAGGACATAGCTTAGTTTCAGTCTAGGATGAATTTGATAAGAAATTATATTTCTGACTTGTATTTTGGCAAAATCTGAGGGCAGTACAATGCGTGGTCAAAGCTGTCTCTGAAAGTAGATCTGTGAGTATGAGATCAAAGTGAGCATAAGAGACTCAAAAAAACAAAGCAATAAAATCTTTTTAATGCTGCTAGACAACAGCAATACGATTAATGGAGACTTTATCATATGTGTCCAGCATTTCATACATCTCTACTAAGAAAAATCCCCAAATGATTTCTTATTTATCTCTCCAGATTTTAAGAAAAGATCTCAACAACATCTCAAACTGTGCTCTGATTTATTTACCAAGGTAAAAAGTCGACAATCAAACATTTGAACTTAACACGAACTCAAGCTTTTCAGAAAATATCTGAGATATGCTCTCCTCATTTATCTCAATTATCTCATTTGTACCTATTTTTATTTCAAAGGATTGTGGAAGAAATATTAAAGTTAATCCTTAAATGAAGCAAGTATTAGCTTCTGGAGAAACAAAAACGCAGCCTTGGGAATGAATATTTGCAGTTGACAAAGATGAGGCAGAACCAATGGATGATTAACAGAAACATGACAGCATGTAACACAAGAACACAGTGGAGGACGGTGTGTTTGTGATGCTTTATTTTGTCGTGCTAGTTCCAGGACTACCAGCTGTGCCGTGTTCCAGTTTAAAGAGCCAAAGAATAGTCTCTCCCGAGAGCAGAACATGCAATCTTAGACCCAGAAGAGGAACGGACGCCCACTTTCTAGCATTAAAGGGTTAGTTCACCTAAAAATGAGAATGATGTCATTAATGACTCACCCTCATGTCGTCCCAAGCCCGTAAGACCTCCGTTCACTACAGTTTAAAAGAGTAGTTCACTTTTGAAATTTTTTTTGCTGATAATTTACTCACCCCCATGTCATCCAAGATGTCCACGTCTTTCTTTCTTCAGTCGAAAAGAAATCAAGGTTTTTGATGAAAACATTCCAGGATTTTTCTCCATATGATGGACTTCAATGGGAACCAAACGGTTCAAGGTCCAAAAGACACTTTCGATGCAAACTGCAAATTGTTAAAAGGGCGAATCTTTTTCCGAGTGAATTTGTTCGTTTCGTTCGTTGAATGAACCAAATGACTCGGAAAAAAGTTTTGTTCATTTTGATGAACGAGTTCGAACAGGAGAGTCGTAAACGTGTGTCACAGAACAGAGCAAGGCGAGCATTTGAGCTTATAAAACTTAAACTTTTTTATTTATTTATTAAATGAGCGATCGTTTCACTTGATAAGACCCTTCTTCATCATCTGGAATCGTTTAAAGCCCTTTCAACAGTTTGCAGTTTGCACTGAAACTCTCTTTTGGACCTTGAACCGTTTGATTAACACCAGTAAAGTCCATTATATGGAGAAAATCCTGGATTCATACAGTATTTGGGTGAAATAGCCCTTTGACACACTTCAAAAACAGGTTGGATACATTAACCATCTCTGGTTAATATTCTTAGAGTGTGGTGACCCTGATAGAGGGCTGCATTAAAACTCCTACCCGTTTTTGGCATGACAGTCGTGATCTACGGGCGAGTGTATGACCGTCCATGAGTGTGAGACCATGGGTGTCTTTTTACGATTCATTCGCAGAGCAATCAAGCATCTCAACCGCTGTGTCTATTCTGTCATTACTGCTTTAATGAAGCGTGAAAGTGGCTTGCTTGCTCACCTTGAGTGTGTGTATGTGTGTGTGTATGGGATGAAGAGTGTCAAATGTCCTTTGCTGTGTGTCAAACTGACTCACCAATCAGGAGAGGAGGTGGATTAGTTCATTGGAGTAGCAGTAGGCAGACTATCAAGAGCTCCTCATGCAGTCATATCATCTCTTTCTCTCTCTCTCTGTGTGAAACTCTTCAATGGGTGCTTATGCAATGGCATCATAAAGTGCTCAGACACTTAAACCACTCCTAAAAACGGATGAACGTCATTGCGTTAGAAAACAAGTGGCATATTTTTAAGACAGCAAGATATTTCGCAAAAAATCACCTTTCTAAGATCCTGCTTTTCCACTGACACGTGAATACAAATGCAAACATGGTGCATCATGGTCTTTGTTCACACCTAAATCATACTTTTCATTTTAGCATCCAAAGCAATCTCTCAAACATAAAATCTTGCATTTGAATGCTCAGAAGTTATTAAAAAAAATAATAATAAATTCTGCCTTTATTTTTATTAGTTACGATGTATTGGTTTATGTCAAGATGTCATAACAAAGACATCTTAAACAATGTCATATTTGCATTCAAAATGTAATTATTGAGTGAAAGACACTTAATGACACCCTACTTCATATTCAAGTCATATGTCATGATTATGAAGGTGTCATGTCAGTCTTTGGCACACCCCTTAAAGTAAAGTGTTACCTATAATTATCTAATGCAATGATTTTTAAATGTAGCGACTGTGAATATCTAAGAGAAAAATAAGGACAGAGAGGAATAATCACATGGACGTTTTCTCTTTCCAAGAGTTTTGGCTGTGAACCAAGCTCTCCCCACCCCCCGTCTCTATCCATCTAAACGCCTGCTCTCTTGCTCTGTTGAAGGAGCGATCTCAGGGGACTCAGCGTTGTCTGGCTTAGGGGAGAGGAAACTTTCTGACTAGGCAGGGTACGGCACAGAGTAAGTGGCGCTTGGCTTGTGGTGCTGCTTTGATTTTGTTCCCCGACTCCCTCTGACTGGGGCCGTAGAGCACTGGGAGATGAGAAGGGTGATGAATGGAGCCATTCGTGTTTTGGGAGGAGCGGCGTTCTTTCAGCAAGATGTGCCATCACTCACAACTGGCCGGCCAGAAAAGCGTAATCCCAGGTGCTGCTGGCATCGGTGATTTTCAACCTGTTTTTTGGCCTACTCAACACAATGGATAATAGGGTGTGACAAAAACAGGACTCACTGGTTAAAGGAGTAGTTCACTTTAAAAAAAACAAACAACTTTTGCTGATAATTTACTCACCCCCATGTGATCCGAGATGTCCATGTCTTTATTTTTTCAGTCGAAAAGAAATTAAGGTTTTTGATCAAAACATTCCAGCATTTTTCTCCATATAATGGACTTCAATGGGAACCAAACGTTTCAAGGTCCAAATTTGAGTTTCAGTGCAGCTTCAAAGGGCTTTAAACGACACCAGACGATGAATAACTCAATATTTAATATTCAACTCAAGAAGAAATTATGCAGGATTTTATCTTTACTGTTTCTCTAGTCTGATTGAGAGGATCGGTTGACCCTGAAACCTTTGTCACAGTCATTGACAGGACATCGAGGGGCATCTGTGACCCGGCCACCCTCTTACACTCCATCTGTCCAATGCACAGTCGAGCGCCCGGGCAGAAACATCACACGCCAAACCCTCACTCAGCTCAACTGATCCGACGATTCCCATTTAGAGTCAAGAGGAACAACTGTCTCTCAGGATTCATCCCAAGGGATCGATTTCATTTACTTCCCATCTTTGATTGGTGAACGTAATGGCTCGGACAGAGAGATGCATGCATGTATCCACTGAATCGTAATCAAGCGGAAGATCACCAGTCAGTTCACATAAACATCTCATCCCATCTTGAGAGTATCTTTATTCTTGTGGCTATATATGTGGCTACATCTTTATTGTATGGCTATATTCTCACCAGAAGATCTCATCAATATTTCATTTATTTGTCCATAGATATGGTGACTTAATGCCTCCTTATGTAAGTATGTTAACAATTTTCTCTATTGGCCATGATGGCCGTATTACCCTCATGCAACAGCCAACGGTCCCGTCGTGTAGCTTTAGCTTCAACAAACAATAATGTTGAATTGCAATTTCCTCGCAGTCTCCTCGATTAATGGATCCTGCCGTCATTTCTGCAGCTCAGCAGCACTGAACAGGTCAGATTATTACAGTAAAAAGCCATTTTAGCCATGCATGAAGGTGATATTTGAGATCACCATCACGAAAGGAAACGTCTTAATGTTTAAGATCAACCGTTGCAAGATTGTCTTTCCCTCTTTTGTTGAGAGAACACGATGTGCAAAATGTAAAGGAGCCAAAGACAAGCCAAGTGTATATTTAGCTCATGTAGGCTGAACCAGAATTGGCATTTTGTTCATTACTTCAAGTGGAGTTTCCTTTTCGGTTCTGTCAGGGAAAATTTGCCGGGTGACATGATTAATTCATGCTAAATGAAATGCTCAAACACACCAGAATGAGGCACACTGTCTCAAATGACACACCGTGACACGCTAACTGAAGCACTTGAATCATTTATCAAAGACATATGGCGCTTTTGTGCATTGCCAAAACCGCCATACCATGAACACAAGTCCTAAAAAGATGGGGAAAACAAAACTTTCACCTGCAACGTTTATCCTCAGAGACTGACAAGACATTATTGAGATGAAAGACTGTCTTTGTTTTCTTGAGATGGAGTTTGGGTGCATTGTGAGATGTACTGTATCTTTGGCTTTCAACAGGCATTAAGCATCCTTTACTATAGTACAACATGCCACTATATGCCATATGATACATGTAAATACATCACTAATATTTGACTCTGTATTCCTCGTCTCTGTCTTTATCCCCATCTGTCTCTTTCCCCAATTTGATTTGAAGCCTGACATGCTTCTTGATTTAGGCTGTGATGTGGATGCCTTTCCAAACAGGCTCTTTATGAGACTCAGTACATCATATTGATTTCTGTGGGAATGAGATTTGTTGTGAACAAATCACTTGTGCTGCTGATGCTGTGCTTGTCAGATAAAGGTGGTCGAGCACATGAGTAGGATTGGGTGAATCTGACCCCAATACCAGGAAACGTAAATGATGGTGGCTATATGGTCTAGTTTTAGACGTAACCAGGGGTAGGCAAGTTCGGTCCTAGAGAGCCGCTGTCCTGCAGAATTTAGTTCCAACCCTAATCAAACAAACCTGAACAAGCCAATCAATGTCTTCAGAATTACTAAAGCCATTCTCAATACCAAGTACGCAAACTTCGGACTTGCGTCCTTGGTAGTTCGGACTTGCCAAGTACGAATCAGGAGAACGAACTCCCGAGGACGAGAGAACGCAAGTCCTGTTCTTCTGCAAATGGAACAGAGCAGTTATCTCTTTATATAAATTTTAGGCAACAATAAAACGAAATATGCAACAACTCTTTTCGTCATAAAATGAAATATGTTATAAAACACCACTCTGACTCTTCATTAAAAAAAATCTTAAACATATTTGGCTATGTGGTTCAGGCAACGGGTACATTGATTATCTTCACTGCATATATTAATAACAAAATGAACATTATCTTTTTTGTTTTCATTTTAAAAATAGTAAACATTGATTTTTATTGACATTTAACAAACAGAGACAGGGTTAATTTTATTTTAGTGTTCATATAGTGAAGATAATGTAAAAAACAAACCCTTTAGCGTCAATAACGCTTCGGTTATGGGTAGGTTTAGTTCTGGGGTAGGGTTATGGTTAGCCACTAGGAGGCGCCTTCTGGCCCATATATATCTGATGCTAAAGGGTGCCATGTGCGTTGTCAAAAACGTAAGTATATGACGCCTTGGGGTGAGAACGGGCTGAAATAACATGTCTCGATTCATGCATTGTCGATCTTTATGCAACTTCCAGGAGTCGGAAGTCGGAAATCTGGAAACAAAGTCATATTTAGGTCAATGATGTAAGAATGCCCATTAAAAATATAATACGTTTAAAAGGTTATAGGTGTAAATTCAATTTTTATGTTTTTTTTTTAAAAATAAATAATAAAAAAGTACCAAAAAATTCTTCATCAATTTCTATATATATATATATATATATATAAGCATTTTATTTATGAGGAAAACTACATTTTTGAGTTGTCTGTGAGATAACTTTCAAATTGATTTATTTATCGTAAAAAAAAAAATGTATGGACAGTTTGACAAATACTTTTGAGCAATTAAGGGAACCACTGTGATCAGTTGACTGAACTTAAAAAAATGTGAAGAAACTCTTTATCTTAACATTTTTAAGTAATAACTTCTTTTGTTTTGTTTTTGTCATTTATGTACGACATTTATTTACTTAAGAATTTTAAGGCAATGTGTTTCCTCACTAAGTCAACTGATCACATTTTCAAGAAACACAATTAATTAGTGCAATTGTCCTGTCTGGAAAAAATGCACTCAAAATTCATATCAAGTCCAAGCCTGACTGAAAATGCTTGCTGCTCTTATTGCATGTCATGATGTTGAACGGAAGAATGGTATTTATATTTTATATGCCACTTTTTAATGCGATGCTACATGCAGGTTGCCAGGTGGCACGGAGGTATACAGGTGTGCATAATTCATAGGTTTTTCTCTCTCTTATTTTTCTCTGCGGAGGTGGAAGAGATGGATGGAGTCATGTAGCCCACAGAAAGTCCAGAAAGCAGCACATTCATGGACTCATGCATTAATTCAACATGTTATTTTATCATATTGTAGACTATTAGCTACAAAGATGAATAAGTGCATGCTTATTTGTGTGTTTGAGTGACCGAGGAATCATTCAAACACCTTGGACGGTTCAGATCTCTCAATTATGCATTCAAATGTCAGTGCTAATTAAAAAAAGCCCACATTCCCTTTGTCGCACTTATCTTGTTCCTTCGGAATTACATGGCCTATTTTATGAAGAATGACCTCAATATTTCATTCAAAAAAGGTGAATGTGGACTAATTGAATGTATTTATAAAAGGGTATGACCCCTTAATGCACTCTGAGACCATGCAGGTAGCTATTTTTCTCTGTTTCATCCTTTCTTCAAACATCTATTAGCATGTCGCACACATTTATACACGGCTTAAGCAACAATCCCACATGTGCAGACACTGGCAGTCATGGAAACAAGTTCATCTCCACTCTGCCAATGGTTTCATGAGCAACAAATGCAGCTGTAGATTTAGTGCACATTCACCAAACTGTTTATTAAAATATTATTATAACTACGCAGGGTTAGAATAATAAGAAACAGCAATAAAAACATTCAAATAAACGCTGAATATTTTTAAAATCAACATTAGGCTACAAAAAAATATGTTGATATTGTCTAATTTCAAGCTGTTTAAGGAATAATAGCCTATGTAGCCTAATATATTGCTTTATAAATTTGATTTAATAACACAATCGACTTAAAATATCTGTTGCAAAAGTGTAGGCTATTTTTAACTCATCATTAACTCTATGGTCATTAATAGGGATTTAAGTTTAATGAACTAACCTACGTGGTAAAAGTAAAGGTAGGCTACTGGGGAATTTGTGAGTTCCTTGGAATCTGTTCATTTTTAAGAATCATTATAAAACAACCATGTGTATTATTGATATCACATATTTTCAGAACAAGAGTCACAAGAGTCGTTTGCTCGTGAATCGTAGTTGTTTTATGTTTTTTTTTCTTCTCTCGTCTGTATTTCTTCAGCCCACATATGCAAACACAGTGTTGTGTAATTATAACTTATATTTGTAAAGTTATATTTTCTTAGTAAATAGACTGTAGGTTTGTTTAGCTTTATTTTTGCACATGGAAAAAGTTAATAAGCAACACATCATAGCACAGGATATTTTTGTCTTTATTAGAAACAGAAAGCCTTCGTCATATGTACTGTGTATCTAAGATTAAAAAAAAAAAAAAAAAAAAAAAACACAACAGTATTTGACAGCACCTGAAAATTGATCATGGATGTGGAGAAAAGTGGGCAGATTTTACACTTTGCCTTTGACCCTTCTGAGCCGCCGTAGTTTAGAGTCCGGAAGCACCATCATGGCTATCGTGAAACTAAAAACTCTTTGCTTTAAAGAAATGTAAGACTAATTCTGCTTATATGTTTTACTTTCGAACAGTGATTAACTGAACTACAAAAGCCAGTCGTAAATTGCTGTTTAAAAATGTAATCGCGGTATTTCAATGCTTTCAAAGTATTTACAGTGTTAAAGTGGAGAGTGTCTGGTATGGTCTGGTCTAGGCTGATTATGTGGCAGTTTCACATCTGACATCTATTAATCTTGAACCCTGGCACTTGTAATACATTAAACATGATCTGTCATCTTATGTCTTTTATGTATACGTACATCGTTGTCAGGAAAATTAATGACCATCATGTGTGCAAAACATCTCATCTCTAACTATTTTTGTGTAGCCTATGTATACAAGTAGTACGATGAAACGAGGCTAGTTCTCACACCTTTTTTACTCCAGTGAATATTTCTCTGGTTTAGGATTTATAGAAACTAACTGTATGTTTTGTTTACACACAGTATCCAGTATAATAACTGTATGAAATTGGACTTGAGATATATATACACAATGACATTTTTTGATTACAGATTCAAAATGAGAATAATCTTCTTCTTTTCTTAATTTATCAGGATGCCTTTTTAAGATGATAATGTAATGGCATGCATGGTTGATATGTGTCAATTATGTGTTTGATTATTTTAGACTGCATTAATAACTCTTCCCCCCCCCCCCATTATTGATTTCAGTGGAATGCCTCAGCATTATCTTTCCTAGTGTTGAAGGAGTGAGGCCTAATCCTCTGCGATCACACTCCAAAATGTCAGGCCAAGAGGAATCAGACAAGGCTGTGGACATGTGGTCCTCTCTTCGCTGCCTGGGGTATCTCTCCAGCTTCAACCTGCTGGTCGCTGTGTGTTTGGGAATGTACGTACGATGGGAGCAGACCTCAGAATCCATGATTCTGGTCATTTTCATCCTGGGTTTGTTCGTTTCAGCCATAGCTTGTATCCTCTACTACTACTTTTCAATGGAGTCGGCCAGTTTATGTCTCTTCCACCTGTGGTTCGGCTTCTTGCAGGGTCTCCTGTGCTTCCTGAACTTCCCCTCTCTGGAGAAGGACATAAAGGAACAGGTCACAAACTACCTGTTGCTCTCTAGCGTGGCAGTTCGGTCGCTCTGGGCCCTGACAGAACGTCTGTGCGGTAGTGCTAAGTATAAACCAGTCGTTCTGACCTCATCTGAGCTCCTAGAGCTCCTGGGATTTGGTGTAGCAAGCATCAGCTTGGTTTTCCACAAATCACTAGCCATGATTGCTCTGACTTTTGCTTTAATGGCCCTTATTGTGGACCTTCGGATGAAGTCGCCCTTGGCTCTCCCTAATCTTGCCTCCTTTGCTGTTATCACCGCCGTTACCTTTTTCCAGTCCTTGGAGATCCAAACAAACCCCTTCGTGCTCAGCTGCTTCCTGGGACGGCTGATATGCGAGCCCCTTCTAGACGTCTACTTCAGCGGCTTGTCGGCGACAGAACGCTGGAAGCAGTTTCTCTCGGCTGGCCGCCTGTGGAGGATATTTTGTCTGTTTCCGCTGGGATTCGTTGAGCTGGCGTTCTTTGTGCTCTGTGCCCTGAAGCTGGGTAACATGAAAGCCTGGTACCTGGTCATCCCTGGCTTCTGCCTCTTTGGCCTCTTGTGGATCCTGTCCCACATGGTGTTCCTTGTCACACTATGGTGCTTCAACACCAAGCTGAGCGAGTGTCAGAAGTTGTGGGCGACCCAGCGCACACAAACGCTCAATTTGGACAGAATCATGGCCTCCAGGGGCATGCGCCATTTCTGCCTCATCTCCGAACGGCTGGTGCTCTTCTGCCTGATGTCCACCGTCATACTAGGGGCTGTTTCATGGCAGGTAAAGCATGTTAATTAATAGAATCAATCTCGTCTATCTAGATATCAAGAAATCTGTTTATACTTGACATTAAAGTTCACTTAAAAAAAAAAAAAATGTTTGCTGATAATTTACTCACCCCCATGTCATCCAAGATGTCCATGTCATTCTTACTTCAATCGAAAAGAAATTAAGGTTTTTGATGAAACATTCCAGGATTTTCTCCATATAATGCACTTCATTGGGGTCCAAATGAGAGTTTCAGTGCTGCTTCAAAGGGCTTTTTAACGACACCAGATGATGAATAAGAGTCTTATCAAGCGAAACGATCGCTCATTTAAAAAATCAATAAAAAAGTTTAAGTTTTATAAGCACAAATGCTCGCCTTGCTCTGTTCTGTTTTCAGCGTTCGTGACTCTCTTGTTCAAACTCGTTCATCAAAATGAACAAATCTTTTTTCGAGTCATGACTCAAAGGGTCCTAGATAAGACCCCTATTCATCGTCTGGTGTCGTTTAAAGCCCTTTGAAGCTGCACTGAAATTCTCATTTGGACCTTGAACCGTTTGGTTCCCAATGAAGTCCATTAAATGGAGAAAAATCCTGCAATATTTTCATCAAAAACCCTAATTTCTTTTCGACTGAAGAAAGAAAGACATGGACATCTTGGATGACATGGGGGTGAGTAAATTATCAGCAAAAGTTTTTTTTAAAAGTGAACTACTCCTTTAACATCCAACTCCGATGAATCATTCTGCATTATGATACTATTAATATTCTTTCATCCCAAATTGAAAAATTACGGCATTGTTTACTCAATCTCACGTTGTTCCAAATCTGTGGAACACAAAAGAAGATATGTAGAAAAATAGTCTCATATTAAATGTTAAATGGGGACAACTCAATAAACCCGCTATCAGTCCTTGGGCACTAATCTAAACTTTTTAGTAATACACTTGAGGTTTAATGTTAAGATTTGAATTCTGCAATGAGTCACTTAAAACCATCAGCATGTGAAGCAAATGCAGTTTCATTTCTTTAATTAATGTGATTTTTTCTAACAAAAGCATTATGCTGGTGAGTCAGATCATCAGATGACATTCAGGCCTCAGAAGTACACTTAATTCAAATGAACAGGTCTGAGAACATTGGCTGTGTCTGAAACTGAATACTATTATACTCACTGAAGACTTGTTTCTTTGCATGTACAACTGTCCTTCCCTTTGAATTCACTTCATGACCATTGGGTTCATCTCTGCAGGTCACTTCTGGACTCTTCATGAGTGTGTTTTTAGTGGTCCTGCCACTGGAGTCTCTGGCTCACGGACTCTTCCATGAACTGGGCAGCTGTTTGGGAGGCACCTGCGTTGGGTATGCGGTGGTGATTCCCACTTACTACAACAGGTAAAATCATTCAATGGATATATGGCATACAAAGGCATATTCTAACTTGAATGTTGTTCACATGTGCATTGACCGAGATCCATAACCTTCCAGAAAGCAGCTTATTGATGGTTTATATAACAGACATTAGTACCTGAAGAACTGGTTTTCTGAGGAATCATATTTTTTATTTGCATTTATTCATTTAACAGAATCTTTTATGCAAAGTGACATACAAGTGAGAAATATGTTACGCTATACAGGAACAATATTGCCAGCAATTCAGAGAAGTGCTATTATTTATGCTTGTGGATTAATTACATACATTAATTAATTACGCATTGTTTCTTCCATTTGTTTCAATCCATTTAAGCTGATTATATGTACCCATAGATATAGACGCCTCATTAGTGGCCCTTTCAATGGGCCGCCTGCTATATATAAGCCGCCCTCCCTTTTGGAGCGATCCGTGAACATTCGAAAGCAAGTTGACTGAGCATCTGAAACCGTAATTAGATGAAATAGACTTCAGCAGATGCGTTTGTTGAACACAATGCAAGAAGATGAAGGAGTTAGCTGACATGATATTTAAAAGTTACTATAGTAAAAGTAAAAACATTAAATACGTATCTATGTCTGTACCCACCTGTTTTTTCTCCTAATATTTGTCAATGTTTCTTGCACTAAAACTCAAAATTATACAGTTTTTGCTACTGTAATTTTATAGTATATGCCTATTTATTACCTATATTATGATTGGCTAACCTTTGTTTACCAGCACAGTTCACATTGCTGTTCCCTAGGTTTGGTAAAGTTGCTGAATACCGAAGAGGTTTTGATATTTGAATCAGGCCGAGTTTTTGGTCATGATGTCACAACAATGATGATAAAGTCATTACAAAAATTATTTTGGATGTATAGACAAATCAGAAAGATGATTTAAGGAATAGTTCACTTTTAAAAAAAACTTTTGCTGATAATTTACTCACCCTCATGTCATCTAATATGTCCATGTCTTTCTTTCTTCAGTTGAAAAGAAATTAAGGTTTTTGATGAAAACATTCCAGGATTTTTCTCCATATAATGGACTTCAATGGGAACCAAACGGTTCAAGATCCAAAAGACAGTTTCAGTGCAAAATGCAAACTGTTCAAATGGCTTTAAACACCCTTATTCATAAATGACCCTTCATTTATGGGTCATTTAAATGACCCTTATTCATTGTCTGAAATTGTTTAAAACCCTTTGAACAGTTTGCAGTTTGCACTGAAACTGTCTTTTGAACCTTGAACCGTTTGGTTCCCATTGAAGTCCATTATATGGAGAAAAATCCTGGAATGTTTTTTTTTTTTTATCAAAAGCCTTAATTTCTTTTCGACTGAAGAAAGAATGACGTGGATATCTTGGATGACATGGGGGTGAGTAAATTATCAGCAAAAGTTTTTTTTAAAAGTGAAGTACTCCTTTAATATTCATAATTACAATGGAAATAGTCTGCTGCCCTACTCTTTATCACCTTGAAATTAGAGTGTCCAGAAAATTAAGGGGTGTAGAAACCACCCTGGATTGGATCACTATAAACACATGCTGGCATTAAATGAAGGCATAGCCTTTAATAAACTTGGTCTGTTGCTGGGTCCGCTGGGAGAAGCCTGTGCCATGCATACTGAGAGAGAGAGAGTGAGGGTGGCGTCCAGGGCAGGCCGTCAGCCAGGTCGCTGATTATGATGTCGATTAGGATTCAGCTCCACAGCCTCTTCACACTCAGTATTCCAGCACTCTTGGTGAAAAGGCTATGCGTGGAGCAGGCACACGAGGGGAATGTAGCGAGGTGTAATCTTCCATCTGATGGGTACAGATCATGTTTTTACAATGACGAGGGAGAGAGAAATTCTCAGGTCGACTGGCTTTATCATTCGTTAACAGATGCCGTGGTTTCGTTTCTTCTCACATTTATAGGGAATGAGCTCTGGCCATCATCCAAATATTCAGAGAGTTTTCACCCAGAAAGCATTTTAATAGTTTATAAAAAAAAACAGCAAACAATTAATCAGTCCTTTTTAATGAAAATCTTGCTCATCTGTTCTGATAAAAGCCTTGTTGTTGAATTCAAGTGGAAAGATATTTCAGCAAAACTTTTGCCTTTAGCTTAAATTGTTGTGTTTAGGAATGATGGGTTGAGAAGAAAAAAACAAGATCTAAAGTTGTAAAGAAAATAATGGAGAGGAAAATGCAAACATGATTGAGAGAGACAGAGAAGGATAGAGTCCTGACAAGCAAGCTCAGAGAAGAGGTCATTTCCACTTGAATAGCTCAGCACCTGTCTAGGTAGTTTTCATGGGTCACTGTGCCTTAGACTTGCCATTTCAGTCTTCAGCATGGATGTCTACCTATGGGAAATACTGGGAAACACTGCCACCACAAATGCTTGGTCTTGGTTTTATAATCACAATCGTTGTGAAGCAAGGCTACAGGGGGTTATAATCGTTTTAATTGTCGACTTGTTATTAGCGAGTGCTGTTCAGCAGGAAGTCTCTTTTAGAAAGGCAGAAGGAGTTAGTTTGACCCTGCAATGTGATGTTGAATTACTTGCTCGCATATTCGAGCAGATTAATGTCATTCCTACTAAGGCCTTTCTCCTTTTCTTTGAAGCCTCTTCTCCATCTTACATTTTGCACTGCTTATTTTCAAGGCCTTTTTGCATTTTCTCTCCATTGTGCTTAGTGCTGGGCGGTGTACCGGTTCATACCGAAATTTTTAATATACCGCCATACCGATGTATTTAATTCGTGCGACACTATTTCAGACAGACACTTTAATGTTGCATCTCTCTGCTCGCGCGCGGAATATACAACGCATTCTCATCCTAGGGCGTCATATAGTGATATGCGTATACATCCAGCGCACATGGCACCCTTTAGCATATATAACACGCTTTGGTTATGGGTAGGTTTAGGTCTGGGGTAGGGTTAGGGTTAGACCACTAGGAGGCGCCATCTGGCCCATATATATCTGCGTCTCATATTGACGCTAAAGGGTGCCATGTGCGTTGGATGTATACGCATTGTCAAAAGCGTCAGTATATGACATAAAAAAGCGTCAGTTTTATGAACACATAAAACGTGTTCAGTGCAATCGCGAATTTTATAACAATTTCAGGTTATAAGAACGTTTTCATATTTAAGTTATAAAAACGTTATTTCTGAATGTTCTAGTAGAAACATTCAAAACGTCCAGTTTTTTAGACGTTGTATTAACGTTATTTTTGGTTTATAAGACCGTCATTCAAAATGTTATTAGAACGTTCAGTTCTCCCGTTATATAAACGTTGTATTTTAACTAGAGGTCGACCGATATGGTTTTTTTCATGCCGATGCCGATACCGATCTTTTGAAATCCGGGTCGGCCAATGGCCGATTACTGCTGCCGATTTATTTTGGCCGATATTTGGCCAATATTTGCTTGGTTTTTATCCTCTTTTTGAAAGATAAAATGTAAAAGAAATGATCATTACTTAACATAGACAAACTTTCTCAACAAAAACATTTTATCCTTTCAAAAAATGTCCTGAAACATGTATTTTTGGTTTGTTTTGTTTGTTGACGGACAAAGACAAAAGGACATAACCGTAACCGAACATGACACATTCATATTTAGGTCTGCTGCTCACTCGGCTGGAAAACGACTCTAGCGGCAGCGTGCGTCAAACATGTGTTCCACGACAACACTAGGCTGACCACAGATGCGCCTGCCTAATAATCGGCTTGATATACTTGGATATTGGCCGATGCCGATTAGGTTAAAAATGCCAAAAATCGACCGATTAAGTAATCTGTCACTAATTTTAACGTTATTTCCTGGTTTAAGAATGTTATTAGAATGTTAAGAAATAACAATTTTATTAAATGATTTGAACACCTGATTATGCATGAAAAAAAAAACATCATAAACTGGAAAACCGGCTTAATTAAAAAAATATATATATATTAAAAAAAAAAAAAAAAACGTGATATAAATTTTTGCCCAACACTATTGTGTTTTTTTGTACCTCAGACAGAAGGTCAAGTTATCAATTCAGAAGCATCAGCTTCTCTTCCCCATTTCACCCATCGCTTTATCCTTTCTTTTTTCTTTTTCTTTGCAGTGCGGATGGCCAGCCATTGCTGTTGCCTCCAGGGCAAGCCCAGGAATTGCACTCCACAGCCACTCTGAATGCTGTGCAGCGACTCTTCTCCCACCACCTCATCCAGACCTTCGGATGTGATTACTCCACCAGTCTAAGCCTGGAGACCCTGCAGGCCAAACTGCGCTCCTTTGTGGAGGTCTGCACCGCCGAAGGCCCGCGGCACGACACTTACGTCCTATACTACAGCGGCCACACGCTTCCCAGCGGAGACTGGACTTTGGCAGGTAAGAGCTGGATAGCGATTGATAGGGCGTAATTGATCTAAATGAACACCAATCAAGTGTTATTTATATATCATAGGCTCTCTCAAATGCTGAAATCAGTATTGCTGTTTCAGGTCTATGTAAAAGAGATCAAGAAACGAATGCTTTTATTTGAACTAGAGTTTAGCAATTTATCGCTCTGAAAGCTCTCTGAACTGTAAATGTATATCTTGGCTCCATCGCTCCACCATGCTTTATCTTCCTGCCTGTGTGTGCGTCCTGTATTAATCCTCACGAGCGATATGGGATGTCACAGCCTCTGTCATAATGTTTGATCAGGCAGCCAGGAATCCTCATTCGGTTTCTGAACGAGGTAGTTGCCGAGTGTTATTCACAGTCTTCCCCACAGCATTGCAAACTCTCCTTTTATACCTTTACCGTGTCGCTTGCACCGTCTCTCTCCGTTTGCCCTGCAGCAACAGCCTGTCAACACTTTATGTATTTGTGAATGAGAATTTCTGTAGTGAATGCAAACTGGTGTAATTTTACTTCATTGGATATTTGTGTCTTTGTGTTGGCAGACCTTTAAATAGCAAAAGGTTTGGTCCAGCTTATTCTGCACAGGACACTCCACCCATTTGCATTAAGTTTTCCATTGTTAGAAACCCAGTCATACTATTGAATGGTCGTGCAACACTCTCATTTTCCCCCGAGACGAGAGAAATCCGCTATTTACCCTTTTCACTTCCTCCTACAATGACGTCATTATAGGAGGAAGTGTAAGAGGGGGGATTTCTGTATAGACTATAAGCACTAGATCCCACCCTTACAAACCCGCCCATAGGGGGTTGGACCTAATGCGCTGACCTTTCAAAGATCAGTGCCAGTGCGTTTGATTTCAACGGCAGAAACTTTTTGAAAATAAGAACGAAGGTACTGAATACGCAGACGGATGCATTATGGAGGATTGGGATTACACATAGTGTCAGCCATCTTTTTTTGGAAGCTAAGCTAGCAGGTTCTTGTTCTGTGGAGAAAGCTGAGTAGTAACTTTAGGGGTTACCATCCTCTTTTTCCCGGACATGTCCGGCCGTCGATGTCCGGGATTCAGCTTTTGCTTTCTGCAGTCGCCATTCGTTGTTTACATGCACAGCTTTTGTTTCAGTCTAACATAATTCATTCTGATTGGTGAATCTGAATGTAGTGTTTACGTGAACGCTAAACAAGTGATTGGTTGATGTTGCGTTTAAACATTGCTAAGAAAATTCCTGTGAGAGATACGAGACCGGTGCGTCTCACAGGCGTCGCTCATCGGTAATACTCACGCCGTTCTCCCGCAGCCCTCATTCGTCCCGCTCGCCATAGTAAACATGATAAATGGCGTCTGTAGAACGCAAAAGCCGAATCCCAGACATTTTGGGCGATCTCGAAACACATTTTCGGGCAGACTCATCACGGAGACTCACTAGTAGCCTAGACTTGTTGTTCAACAACTGCGCTCTGTTACCGGTAGGCGTGGCCTCCTAGGGCAGCGAAGCAAGTGCATTATGGGAGTTGTTGTCTTTCATCCACATAAGCCAAAAATACATTTTCTGGCTTTTCTCAGTCTAGAAAACTCCAAATTCAGAAGTAATTTCACATTTCTTCTACATAAATGACCCATTAATCTTTCCAGAGGTGGAATGACCCTTTGAGACTTTCTTGCGACTGATTGACAAGCTTTCTTGCCTGCAGGTGGCGATCACTTGCGTCTGCAGCAGATCCTTGATATGTGGAGAGAAAGGAACAGTGGCCTCTCCTCCCGCCTCATCCTGGTCCTGGACACTGAGAATTCGGTGCCGTGGGTGAAGGCGGTGCAGAAGGTGGAAGGGATGTATGTTGCGGTACAGGGAGCCAAGATGAGCCCTGTCCAGGATGCCGAAGCCCAAGAAGCCCCCCGTCTGGGAGACTTCACCTCTGAGTGGGTAAAATATAACTGTGATCCTGACAGTGGCGTGCAGTGGTCAGAGAGGGGTCGGGTCATCTCCGCAATATATGGCGTGTCCAAACCCTGGAGTGACTACACCCTCCACCTGCCTACCGGGAGCGATGTGGCCAAGCACTGGAAAACACACTTCCCCAAGACCACGTACCCACTGGTGGCTGTAGCCAACTGGTGCTGCGGACTTAACCTCCTGTGGCTGTGTAGTGTGTGTATGCGCTGCGTCAGGCGACTGAAACTCTCTTGGTTCCCTCCCAGCATACTGGACACGGGGCAGGGGATCAAACTAGTCCGATCATAGGTGACCAATTGCTTTATACATCACCATATATATTTTCTATGCAGTTTTTGGGATATCATTTATTGAGTGCTCCGTTGCCTTTTACTTTAGGAACCAGATTGAGCACCATTGTCAAATGATGACTTCTGTTTATCTGTTCCCACACAATATAGCCTCTGTCTTATATCGAATCTGTGATCTTTTACAATATTGAGACTGTCAGTGTCAAGTGCCTTTTGCTAATTTATTAGGTTTTAAGTGGATTTTTTTCCTTATGTGTGTGAAATACGTTTATTGCAACGAATTTGGTCTCAGGCATAGTTAAACAAGAAATCTCAATTGTTCTTTTAGAAGGTTGTTAATTATTTTGTTTTTGCCAAGAAGTAAAGCAGGTCTGGTTGAGTTGTTCCTCAAGACCTCTTCAACAGCCAATGTTTAATCATGCCATAATGTATTTTGTATTTTCAGTGGGGTTTTTGTTTTCAAGAGTTGACCTTTATTAATTCTTCATCAACAGACCTGCATCCTTTAATAAAGACTTGTTTAAAATAAGCAGCTTGTTAGGTGTTCCAGCATGTGTGATATACATACCTCTGTTTAGTGATGGTTCGCATAAATTGTTCTGTTAATACGACCAGCACTTGGTGTGTCTTAATCGGCTTCCTACTTAGTTCACTGTCCAATTTCTAGGACTGTCCCATTGTTACAGTGCTATGAAACATCCATAAAACCTCTGAATACTGTGTGTTTCTGATGCCTCACATTCATAATGAACAGTGTGTTCTTGTGAAGCTTATCTCAGTTTTCTTTTTAAAGCTTCTGACAAAACAAATCTGTTTTAAGCACCCTCAACACCAAGGGCTCACCATTATTGATTAAATGGAATTAAACAGGATAATAGTAGATTTCATTAAATTAATAACTAAACACCAACATTCACAAGGGTAATGTTAATTTGAATAAACATGACTTGAAATGAAAGGATTGTTTATCTGAAGGTGTCTGGGAAGTGTTATTGCAGATAACTGCTTGTCCAGAAAGCAGCGGACAGTCATTCTGAATGTAATTACAGCATTTACTGCTTTCTCATCTGTAAGGGACAAGGCTTATTGGAGCACTGAGCTTAAGTTACTGAGCCGGTGAATTGTATGTAATGCTGTGAAACGTGTGCCTGTGACATTAATAACACGAGGAAACAAGCAAATATTAAACTTGTTGGGATTGGTATAGGCTTACACCTTTGTTAACAGTGTTTGCTTATAATCAGATTACTGTTTAAGTAACTGTAAACTAGTTTAAGTAATGCATTACACTGTAAATATTGTTGGTTTAACTTAAAAAAAAAATAAGTAACCTCGCGGCCTTAATTTTAAGTTCATTGAACTGGAAAAATTGAGTTAATACAATGATTGATTTAATCATCAGAAACGCAAAATATTATTTTATCTGAACTAAAGAAATTATTTAAGTTGATTTGACAAAAGAAAAAATGTTGTGATTACAAATCATGAAAATATTTTTTTAGTTACTTTTTTTAGTTACTTTTTTCAAATAATTTTACCAATTATTGACTGAATCTTCTCCTACCCTCATGTTGAGAGACATTGTGAGTAAGTGCAAAAGTCATTGTGTGCACTTGGTGAATATGATGGTTATATTAGAGACATTTATTAAGATTATAACCCCTGGAGATTAACGATCTGGTTTTCGAGGGGATTCCATCACTCATCTCACTTGCACAAAATCACATTCAGTAGCCTATCCCTCAAAATTACAAATTACACAAATACACTTTTTATGCATTTAATCTCACTTTATTAGTCTTTGCTGCTGACCTCCGATGATCAATTCAAGCGTACTAATAATTAGCAAAAATGACTCGATAAACATCACATTTGTGTTTCTTTCTCTCTTTTTTATTGCTAAAGTAAGAGTTTTGAACTTCTTTCTGCGTCCTATTCATTCAGAATGTCATAACAACCCGACCTCACGTCTAGGAAAATCTATACATGTTTAGACAGGAAATCGCAAAACCGCGCGAGAGATCACTTCCGGCGCTTTCCGACGCAGACCCATGACACCTACATCTTGGATGCCCTTGAGGTAAGCTAAAACATATCAAAAATTAATTTCAAACTGAACTATCCGTTTAAAGTCACACATTAAAGTGACTTTCCGCAACATTGTTGACTAAACAGGGACATATCCGCATTGTATAGGCTATGAACCGTGTTTCCTTTTTGAGTTCATCTTTTGGTCATTTTTTGAGCATTTTTCCCTACTAAATCTTAAACAAACAAATCTGTATGCTCCAAACATCTAATCATTTTGTGGACGAGGAAGTCAGGATTGATTATTCGCTTCTGTTACAGTTGAACACACACATTGAAGGGGCATTTGATGAAAATTTAGCATAGTTCACTCGCAATATTAAATCACGTCCATAGCTTGAGGCTGTCTTGGACAAGACAGTACATTAATGAACGTGAAAGAAAAATAGCTTGCCTCAGATGTCAGGCCTATTCTGTCCTCAGACAGTTTCTGATTTGTTAAAGTATTAAACCTGAGCACGAAAACTCCTCTCGCATGGTTTGAATAACACCTCAAATTGTGGAAGAGCGTAACAATCATCTCACGTCGGTTAGATTTCCACAGACAACCATAACTTAGCATTTTTCCGACTTCATTCTTCTATTCAATCTGTAAATATCAGTGAAAAAGGGAGAAGACAAATTTCAAAGTGCAGTATCCAATTCTCAATTTAACTGAATGAATAGGCATGTTGAAATGCTGCAAAACAAAACAATTTCAATGAAATTATTGATTCGTGACTGTAGTGTGCAGTAGGCTACTCGCCCATTTCCAAGGCCTTCACACTTAAGACCACGAGAAGGATGTTATTTTCACCTGAATCTTGAGACGAGATTCATTCTTTACTTCTGACTCATTTAATGATATGAAATAAGATTTGTCTTCTAAATTCATACAGCCGCCTAATCTAAATGGAGTTTCTAAGATGGGCTATTTAACTAAAGCTCATCAAAGACTAGATTTTAACACTATCAAAGAGATAACTTAATCAAAAAGAGAGGGAGGTTTTTTTTTTTAGCAACCAAGGCTTTTATATGTTTCCTCTTACGACCACGAGACTCAAGTGCACGTCAATTAATGTTACACTTTATAAAGCAGTCTTGTGTGGACAATTTAGAGACACAAAGTTCATGGTTAAAAAAAATATTGTATTTGCAATAATGCATCTAGCTTTGATACACTAATTTCTGGGTGAATCATACATAACCTTGCTGAAATTCGTTCTGTCAGTGTTTCATGAATGAATCCTCGAACGGAACTGTACTTATAAATCAGTGTTTCAAGGTTTAACTATGCTAAGTAGTTAGCTAATTATGCTTAGCTAAATATGCTAAGTTAAGTAGCCTATCTAAGTGGATGCTACAGATAAACCTTTGCATTCATGTCCACTGTGTGTCTGTTTTTATTTATTATTTGTGCAGTTATATCAGGGGTACTACAATATTAAAATGTATGTAGCCATTTGGTACACTATAGCGGTGCATTTAAAGTATACACGAACATTTTAGAAAGATTTTATTTCTCTCAAGACAATATACTTGTGAAACAAGATAAATCAATCCGTAGATTGTTTTTATTTTATTTTTTAAGAAATATGTTAGCTAGTCCAGGAACTTAGTACAGTATATAGTCTATGATGTAATGGACTTTTATTCTTAGCTTTAAAGTAATATAAGCAATTTAAACCATAAAATCATAATTTAGTAGCAGTATAATAACCGGAATAATGTACTCAGATGGTCATTTTTGCAAAATAAACCTCTCTAGTGTTATACAAAATGTTTGTTGTATTGGAATAAAGCAATTTGAATGAGCAATGATTACCTATAATATAGTGGCCGGTGAATGTTTGTATTATCCTAAAAAGTTTTAAACAGTTTTGGACCACAGCAAAGTAGATTTTCTTAATATGCTGCCTGTTTTCCCTCTAATGGTAACAAATTGGCTGTCATTATATAACATCAACTGAATAGTTGCCCTTCCCTATAGGGGGGACAATTCTGCTTTACTCTGATTATATAGGCTGCTAATAATGTTTTCTTTTTTTTTTTGCACTTCTAGTGTCCAGGTCAGTAATAGCTCACTAGCAGTAGATTCAGAACTGGCACCTTCCTGCAACTCAGAGAGGATGAACTATTCTGAAGGGAACAGTGAGTATCAGTGTGTATGCAGTTTCACAAACAGACACACACTAAATTCAGTCACAGTCACTGTCAGCTGCCTCTAAATTAGGCTATTCCGTTCCACTGCCCAATTGCCCAACAGCTAAGAAAAAAATGAGAAAGAGAAAGAGGAGTTTCTTAGTGAAAAAGGGACACATGCATGAAAATGAAACAGTCATGGTAATGTATAAGCTTAGATAAAAGGCATACAAATCTTTCTTAGCAGGATTGATAGTTTATACTATTTAAATTATGTCTGGTCCACTTTACAACTTACTTTGACTGGTCAGAAGCTGTCTTTGTTGGCTATAAAGAAAACAGATATTAGGCTAAGAACCACAAAATATTTTAAATGAAACAAACTTCCTATGCTTTTGCAAATCTAGTGACTAATTCTTCCTCTCATTTCTGCAGTCTGGTATGCAAACACAAATTTAACATGTCTAAAGTCTAATATCAAGGTTATAAGATGCACATGATTGCCTTTTAACTTCAATGAAAACATGCTATTGGTGATTCAGAAAAGAGTGATGCCTCCCTCATTTGATGCCTTAACTCCTGTTGGGATTTAATTAAATGACTATATTCAGTCTAAAGTATGTGTGGGGAGAGTCTATTTTAGACACAGTCCACTGGGTGAGTTTCTGTCTCTCTGCCTGGCTTCGCTCATGACAGGTGAGTTAATTACCCTTCACGAGGTTATTTGGCTACATCAATGTTTTTAATTCAAACCATTCAGATAAATCATTTGAAATCACAATTGAAATCAGTCCATATCAATGAGCTTTGAGGCCAATCGCACTGCTGGTAAATGCCATACTTCAACTTATTCTCATTTGACAGCTATTTAAAAAATGGCCAAATGTTGTTTTCTTACAAACTACATTTTTTTCATAAGCTACATATTGTATTTTATTATATTATAGTATGTATTGGTACTATTGGTAAGGCCCTATTATAGACATGCTCGGTCCAAAGAAGTCGTCTTAAAAATGACAAATTAAACTCAAATTAATTGTTTGCTTTTGCAAAGCTAATTTGAAATTTCACACACCTTAACTGTGCATTTCCACGTTATGATTTTGAACATGCACTTCAATTATATGACTCTTGACATCTGGATACGAGGTCCTGATGAGTGTGCTTGTGTTTGCTTCTGACTCAGTAACCCTCAATAGACGAAGCCGAGCACTGCATTCTTTTTAGAGGATGAAGCTAGCCTTAATCGAATTGCATAAAACATTTCTGCTGTATTTACATGAATCACTGACCTTAGCAAAGATGCTACACTTCGCCTCTGCTATGACAACAATCTTTATGTCAACAAGTAGCAGGAACTGGATTCTAAAGGGTTTGTAATAACAATGACATGAAATTTCCCCATACCTTTAAGAGACAATCAGGAAATGTTTTTTCCTTCACTTTGAAAGAACAGCCTCGAGGTAGCCATAGTTCATCCGCCTGCTGTGCTGAACTAATAAAATGCATGAAAGTGACTCTAAAATGTTACCTGGGAGATGTGTTCAGCTGCAGTGAAACGCAGGTCATGCTCTCTAAAGGACAAGAATGGACAAACTGACAGAATCACATGCCCCATTTTCACATATACTATAATATACTAGCTATAAAACACAGCCACGTGCTGCATGTCTCATTAATCACCCTTGTTCCCCATGTCCTGAAACAGGATAGTGCAAGCATGAGTTTGTATTGGAAAGGTCCAGTAAACATCACTGGTAAAACATCAACTGTAATACATAAGAACTAATGTTTCGTTTACTGACAAAAAGTGCAGTGCTACATGCCACTAACCTCCCATTTATTTTGGCACTTTAACACTTTACTTAAAGCCTTTATGAATGATGCGTTGTAAATGTTATTATATAATGTACGTTATAATATTTCGGGAATTTTTTACTGTAAAAAATAATAATGATTTTAACGGTAAAAGACTGTAAAAATGCTGAAGTGCAAAACTTTTAATTGGTTAACAGAAAGTTGTCGTACTATATACGGTAAATAACTATGATGGATCTCATGGTGCATTTAATGTAATTTAAATTTACAGTTTTTGAAAGTGAAAAAGAACAACTCATTGTATATTTTACAGCAAAAAACGTAAATCGACATTCCCACAATTCCCTGTGTGACTTCACATTTTATGTATTTTTTTGTTGAAATAACGGTTTCCTCATAGTTTTCTTGTTTTTAATCAGTTATATACATTAGGGTTTTATTTTAGATTTAATGTTGTTAAAATTAAGGTTTTTAAAGGCAAGGTTTTAGCAACGGCATTTTCATTTCAACGCACATTTTAAAAGATGAATTGATTTTGATTTGATTTACACCATAAAATAATCACAACGAAGTGTGCTGATCAACACGAAGCTCGCGTGAATACCGACTGTTGTCATTAAAGCATGTAATTCTTAACATGGGAGCCCATAGATGCCGAGGAATGTGTGAAATACTACCGCGTCCGCGCCGCTGAAGCCCCGCTCAAGTCTCTGTCGTGCCCCGTACGGTTGTGATGATTGTTGGTTGTCAGTGTATTACAATGGTGCAAAACAGACATTAATGACTTCAATAGGTTGGTAAATTAACATTATATCAGATAATGAAATACAGTTTATTACTGTAAATTTTAAGTTAAGTCTGTAAAACCAATAACGGTGCTACCGTATTTTTGACGGTAAAGTTCTGGCAACCACAGCTGCCGTTTTTTACCGTTTTTTTTATTCCATTTGATTAGCAACACATGCTGACGCAGACTCCGATATTTAAATTATTAGAATTATTAAATAACGTTCCATTTTTTAGTTGTAAGCAGGAGAAAGTTTTGAAATGGCACTAAGATCTCTTCCTATCAATAAAAGCAGTGTACAGTAGGAACACTTCCCACTGAAAGTTCCTGTCCTTGCCATTGGCCCTCAAAAGATTTAGTAAGACACAGTCACCTAGACCTGCAAGCCAAGCATCTCACCAATTTCAGCACGGCTAGCAAGTGTACAAAACGTTAAATTGTGTAAGTTACGTTTATGGTCCAAGGCAATCCCACGTAGTTACTTTCTGTCTGACCTGGTAATGATATTTATGCCCTAGTTGAAATTGCTTTTCATCTCTCCTTTGGTGTAGGACTTGAAAATGAGCCGTCCGACCGGGATCCGCACACAGGGCTGAGAAAAGGCCCGAAGCCGTGGTCGTCCAGCATGCTGGGTGATATTACAGAATTGATTTATATGTTCAGAAACATTGCACTCCCCCTAATAGAGGTTCACGACAGCATGATGGACGGCTCTCTGAATAGACTGCATTGGTGCATTTCTCCCTGTTAAAAGCGCAAAATTTATAGTTGCTCCGTCGTGATAAATTAAACGCACACACACGAATTCCACATCCAAGGCTTTTCACTCTAATCAACAGCGTTGTAACACTGCCAGATATGTCACAGCGCTGTGAAGCCCTCTCTTCATTTATTGGAGGAATAATGAACACTTTCATGCTTTCCATCCCACGACGTGATGGTTTATTTGCGGCTGTTAACAGATAAAGTACTTCATCGCATAGAAGTGATCCTGACTGCTCTTTGCAATGAGAGCAATATGACATTTGAATACGAGTGAAAGGCCTTAATATCTGCTTTTTTTGTCTGTGTTACATTTTATTCAATTGCTTAGCCCAAATCTAAGTTCAGTTCAACCCTCCTCCACCGCTGGCCTCTATTCGCCTCATACTTTTGGTCAGTTCACTATAAGATGAGAAAGGACCAGGTCAGGGTATTAATACACGTTCCTTGATACATTTTACATTGCAATTCAATTTGATTATTCTGATTAATTTAACATGTCAGTGATAACATGGTGGATTTGGTACATCCAAATTTAATTCATAATACATACATATAGAAATGTTTTGGTCGCAAAGTAAGTTTCAAACCAGTACCTATGCGATTTACAACACTTTGCGCTGTATAGTTTTGAGTCACTAAAAATAACTGGTTTGTAAGAGTCATTTGTTCGTGAATCATTCTTCTCTGGTTGTGCTGTATGGTTTTGATCGGCTAACAAGAATCGACCCATAAGAGTCACTTGGTCATGAATAAATCAGTAATTGTGCTGTATGGTTTTGATTTGCTAAAAAGAAGCAGTTCATAAAAGTAATTTGTTCGCAAATTGTACCACACTATGCTGTATTTTATTCACTAAAAAGAACTGGTTCATAAAAGTAATTTGTTTGTGATTGATACACTGCTTCTGCTGAATGGATTTGATTCACTGAAAAGAACTGGTTCATAAGAGTCATTTGTTTTTAAATTAAACTAACCCTACCTACCCCTAAACCTAACCCTACCTATAACATCCCTAGATGCACGTTCGTGACTCTCCTGTTCGAACTCGTTCAACAAAATGTACGAATCTTTTCGAAAAACGAGTCAAACAAGGAGTCAATTCATTCATTTCGTTCGTTGAATGAACCAAAATGATACGAAAAAAGATTTGTTCATTTTGATGAACGAGTTCGAACAGGAGAGTCACGAACGCTCATCACAGAACAGAGCAAGGCGACCGTTTGAGCTTATAAAACTTAAACTTTGTTATTTATTTATTTAATGAGCGATCGTTTCGCTTGATAAGACCCTTATTCATCGTCTGGAATCGTTTAAAGCCCTTTGAACAGTTTGCAGTTTGCACTGAAACTGTCTTTTCGACCTTGAGCCGTTTGGTTCCCACTGAAGTCCATTATATGGAGAAAAATCCTGGAATGTTTTCATCAAAAACTTTAATTTCTTTTCGACTGAAGAAAGAAAGATGTGGACCTCTTGAATAACATGGGGGTGAGTTTTTTTATAAAGTGAACTACTCCTTTAACTGCATTCTTCAAATGGGATTGGTTGATTAAAATGCTTGAATTCAATATTCTTGTTGATCCTGGAACATCCAATCCGATTCATTTAAGACTGCAAACTTGGGTAAAAGATGAGCGCCCCAAGTTTTTTGCTTCATTTCAGTGGGTGGCCATATATGATGCTAAATATTTATCATACCCACTTTTTCCCATTTATATTGATGTGATGTGGGCACCTATCTCCCCCCCCCCCCCCCCCCAACACCCCCCAAATGAGGATAATTGTCACATTTGGGAATTGTGACTGTCATTAGTGTTTGATCCAATCAGCTGTAGCGATTTTCTGCAGCCCTGTCCATGTGATTGGAGGAGTCCTTAGCATATCAGAGACTGATTGACCCTCGTGAGTTCTGAGCAAACTCGTCTAAAACTCACTCACCTGCTAAATGGCATAAATCTGCTCCAGTCCAATCACGTAAAGTTATTATGGAGAGGGCCATCATTTTTTTTTTTGGTGATTTTTCAAGTGCCATGCAGGATTTGATTCGGCCATCAGGGACTAAAGTGTTTTGAGCCCTGACTCTGCATTTTAAAGCAGAAAGACAGAGCTGAAGCACACATTTGGACTTTGTGGGAGAAAAACTAAATGACTTTAATTAAAAAAAGCTACTAGCACGTACCAGCTGTTGGTGTTATGTGCCGCTAAACCTAATGAGCTTTTTCCACTGCTGCCAGGCAACTTGACTGAGATGCTCTCATACTTGAAGCTCTTTTCACAGCATCTCTTTAATGCCACATAAACTAAATTGTGTTGAGCAAAATAGGAGGCTTATACTGCTTAATATGACTGGCATTACAGTTGTGCAGAAGAGAGCCTGTGGTTAGGTTGAGGATTGGCCATATTACCTTAATTTTCATTATTAAAAGTAATGACTGGGTGTTCCTCAGCGCAGTGATAGTCTCTTGGTTAAACACATGCACAGGTATGTTACAGGAAGTTAGACTGGATTTGTTGATGACTTGTCTTGGCAGTTCAGAGACAATACTTTTGAGACAATAACTTTATTTGTTATCTATTTTTACTTTGTCTTTAAAAATCAGCTATATTATGAACAAATCTTTTTCCGTGTCATTTTTTTCATTCAACGAACGAATTGACTCGGAAAAAGATTTGTTCATTTTGATGAAAGAGTTCGAACAGGAGAGTCACAAACGTGCGTCACAGGACAGAGCAAGGTGAGCATTTGAGCTTATAAAACTTAAAGGATTAGTTCACTTTTGAAAAAACTTTTGCTGATCATTTACTTACCCCCATGTCATCCAAGATGTCCATGTCTTTCTTTCCTCAGTCGAAAAGAAATTAAGGTTTTTGATGAAAACATTCCAGGATTTTTCTCCATATAATGGACTTCAATGGGAACCGGATGGTTCAGGTCCAAAAGATAGTGTTAATAACAGTTTCAGATGCAGCTTCAATTGTCTTTAAACGACACCAGACGATGAATAAGGGTCTTATCATGCGAAACGATCGGTTCTTTCAAAGCTTATTCCAAAAATGTAACTTTTCTAAGGACAAATGCTAGCCTTGTAATATATTGTGAGGCGCGTTTGCAACGTCACGTAATACGTAATTACGTTCAAAAGGTCACGGGCGACGTAGCCGGAAGTACAGAATCAAAATCGTCCGACATCGTTGTTTTAAATTTAAATTCCTTTTTTGTAAACGGCGTTTGAGTTAGTTTTCACGTTCAACCTATGCGTTCAACTTGTAAACACTCTGACTGTTCTATACTTCTGGCTACGTCGCCCGTGACCTTTTGAACGTAATTACGTACTACGTGACGTTGCAAACGCGCCTCACAGAATGGAGAAAGGCTAGCATTTGTCCATAGAAAAGTTACATTTTTGGAATAAGCTTTGAAATAACCGATCGTTTCGCATGATAAGACCCTTATTCATCGTCTGGTGTCGTTTAAAGACATTTGAAGCTGCATCTGAAACTGTTATTAACACTATCTTTTGGACCTGAACCATCCGGTTCCCATTGAAGTCCATTATATGGAGAAAAATCCTGGAATGTTTTCATCAAAAACCTAAATTTCTTTTCGACTGAGGAAAGAAAGACATGGACATCTTGGATGACATGGGGGTGAGTAAATTATCAGCAAAAGTTTTTTCAAAAGTGAACTAATCCTTTAAACTATGTTATTTAATTATTAAATGAGCGATCGTTTCGCTTGATAAGACCCTTATCGTTTAAAGCCCCTTGAACAGTTTGCAGTTTGCACTGAAACTGTCTTTTGGACCTTGAACTGTTTGGTTCCCACTGAAGTGCATTATATGGAGAAAAATCCTGGAATGTTTTCATCAAAAACCTTAATTTCTTTTCGACTGAAGAACAAAAGACGTGGACGTCTTGGATGACATGGGGGTGAGTAAATTATCAGCGAAAGTTTTTTCAAAAGTGAACTACTCCTTTGATGTAGTTTTACCTTCCATCTGATAATTATTGCTGTGATGAGTCTGGACATCTTCTCTATGCAATAATTTTATGCAACTAAATGCAAACTACAAAAGTAAAATGACTAATGCAGTCCGTTTCTAGTCCGAACACTCAGTTATGAAGCGTGGCACGGGTGTCTTTGGAGCGGCAGCGCTCTTGACCTTCACTGCGTTTTTACTGCACCCAAATGGCTCCATTGGGTGTCATTTCTAATAACCACCCTCTCCCCCCACTTCAGCCCACTCTCGTCCCGATACCACAGCTCGATGGACTCATTGAGTCAATTACACCAAGCACAGCCGCTTTCAGAGTGCTTTGTGATACAGCTAAGTGAGTGCGGCTCTGCGGCCTGAAACATTTCCTGGGACGGCCAATCGTCTGTTCCCACTCTCATTGGAACCACTCAGCCATCCCATTATAACCGCTCTGTATATAATAGTGTTGCGGTGTGCTGTGGTCCTATGGAGCAGATGCTGGCCCATTGATGTTCTGGCTGAGGGCCAAACCCCCTGTGAGATACCGCAAAACTAGTTAAGATGACTTCATCAATTTGCTGAGTGACCTTTAACCAAGATTGTTATCTCCATCTTGTGTTCTCCATGCCCGGGGTTTGACTGTCGCACTGAAATTATTCATTAACTGATCGAGCGTGAGCTCCAAGGTTAAGTGTGTGTGTGTTGACGGGCCCCGCATACACACGGGGTCACCAGTGAACACACGATCACGTCACAAATGGGGACTCGCGGAGAACTGCAAGCAAAGGCGATCGATGGGTTTCGCTCACTCCAATGGATGAGAATGAAACTCAATTTTAATACGCTGACTGCTGTGTTTATGAGATGAGATGGTATTGATGATGAAATAAACTGGTTTCTGCATCGATACACAGATGTAATGTTGATAACAGTTTGAGTAAAGGCAAATGCCAGATGTTTTTCATGTGTATACCTACTTAAAAGTTGTTTAAAGTTAATTTAAAGGGGCTATATGTAGGACTATTCAAGTAATACTCACTTGTTTATTCCCAATGTGTGAAAAGCTTGTGAAGAAACTTCCCCAACTTGTCTATAAAATCCTGTAGATTTATTTTTATGAGAAGTCTCTTCCATTTAATGACATATGAAACGAATGCTTATACAATGTTTAGTAGTATAGTGAAAGATACTTTCTGTATTGTAATATCTTGCAAAACAAAAAATGCGTCATGCAAATAAAAATGATTAATTCAAACTATAGTCTCACATAGCTATTTCTAGTCTATACTTTCAAATATACTTAATAATTAAACTATGATAACAGTGTTATTTTAATGACCTCATCTATCGACATGAATTGCAAAGCTTGTGCAAACATATCCACACCGCTATGATCAGATGCTTTCCTAACTCCTGTTTTCTCACCACTCTCATTTTTGCTGTGCTTATTTTGTAACTGAAATGCACAGCACATATGTACATATTGATGGTAATTTTGGGGGCGTGGCTACTTGTTTGTCAGAGCAATTTTAATCTGTGATCAAAAGGTTTGTTTTTCTTGCCTGAAGTCTTCACAGTATTGCATGTAAACAATCCAGAAAGATTCATGAGAGCCTCAGACGTGGGTCATGAACATGTTTTTGTCCCCGTAAACAACACGTCTACCTCAATGTGAAACTCCATTAGGAACGTCACTCTGCAGGGAGCGAGTTTTTCTGTGCTCCTTGGAAAGATGAATGATCAGCTCTGTATTCAGTTTGCTGATTCAATCCACCCACTCCACCTCTTAAAACCATTTGCATCTTTTTTTCTCCATTTCTTTTGAAATGATCATTGTCTTGTTCATTCATTCTGATTCTGAGGGTGCGTCCCAGTTCGCGTACTTATGCACTATGCCATTTTGAAGTAAAAATAGTGTGAGTAGCATGTTGACACTGAAAATTCCAAAAATTGAAAATGCACTTTGAATACTCGGATGATGCACTTGTTAGAATGTTGGAGACTTCATGCGCTCAACAGTCGCACCTTACACTGAGGAAGGGGAGGGGATATCAGACTTGCATGTCTTAATTATGCAGAGTAAGACCAATGCATTCTAATCCAGACTGATCTCATGAAATAGCGTGTGTACACACGCCAATTCGTATTTCCATTTTTGGCGTGCTGTCAAGACGCATAATCGCCTTTCAGCGTGTTTATGAACGCCGTTGACTTAACGTTATATAAATATATGACTTACCTCAACCCCGTCCCTAAACCTAACCATCACTGGGGTTAATGGCATTTATGACTGGAGATTTGACTGCGTGTACAGACACGCGGAATGACGCAGACGTTAATGGCGTAGACATATACGCATACACGCGGATAGCTCAAAATGCGTAGAGATAACACGCCACCTGGCGCGAAAGTGGCGTATATGTTTACGCAAAAGTCATGATGTCATGTTGTCTAATCCTAGGGCATCATATACTGAAGCTTTTGAAATTTCTTTTAAATCCAACGCTCATGGCACCGTTTAGCATCAATATAACACGCTTCGGTTATGGGTAGGTTTAGGTCTGGGTTAGACCACAAGGAGGCGCCTTCTGCCTCTCATATTGACGCTAAAGGGTGCCATGTGCGTTGGATGTAGACGAAATGTCAAAAGTGTCAGTATGTGACGCCTTGGGATGAGACCGGGCTGGAAAGACACATGGGTCAAGACATTTTGTTGATCCTGGAACAACATTCCTGTCTGGAAATGTAATCCTAACCAAATCCCTACCCCTCTACCTAACCCCATCCTTACGTTATTAGGGAAATGATGTGAATAACACTGATGTAGAAGCACCTAACCCTGGTTGTAAGCCGGAACTTGACACAAACTGTAAACCTTTCCCCTCAAATCTGATTGGTTGATTGGAATGTTGTTCACAGGAACATGTTGCACTTGGTGAAATCAGGTTCTGCATCAGGTCTGACTCAGGTCATTAAAATGGTTGAGAACATAATGCATAGTATCTTGTAAGTGCATTGTGGATAATGTGTCATTTGGGACAACATTAATCCATCTGATTTCAAAGCCATGTGCATGTGTACAACAACCGCATAGAGTGTTTAAAGAGTAGCAAACTTTAGGAAATGCCATTTTTTCAATGAGGATCTGGAGAGTTACACTATTAAACCCTCCTGTGGTGATAGTGACCTGGATTTAGTAATACAGTAACCCCTTAAATCCCTCGTAACGGTAGTCCACTCATCCCCGCTCTGTGAGTTATTTCCACAGCTATGACACATTATCCAGCTTTAAATGGCTTCTCGGGAATATCGATTTGCCCACTTGTCCATTTTCCCAGACGCATTGTGTTTCAAATCATAGTATTTATTCAGGCTTTAGAATCGTTCCCAGGATGTTAGCTAACAGTAATGTCCCAGTGTGATTTAAATCATCTTCTCCAACTGAGATCTTTGTCGTCCTGTGGGGTGGCAGATGAGTTACACCCTTGAACCGTCCTGCTATCCGCAGTCTAAATTGCCTCCCAAAAGTCCCGCCATGCAATAACATTAAATCACCAAGTGAGAAAAAATTATTTTGCTGCTTTCAAAGGGCAAGAGAGCTCAGGGAATGAATTAAGGTGTGGGGTCGGACCGAACCAAAAGGCCAATCAGAAGATATCAATAATGGGACATCTGAAGACCTAGAAGTCAAAGGTTAATAGATAAAGAGGCCCTCTGCACTTTGCATTGACTGATTGCTGTATTATTATAACCTCTGTTAGTTTAATACGTATAAGGATCAAATACAATAGAGTTGCACTGAAAACTGTTTACTTCACCTTGTGGCAATTTAAAAAAAAATGCTTAGGAATCTTTTTCATAAAACACTGTGTGAAGAGCGCCAATATTAATACTGAGTTTGTGTTTATGTCTTAGTTTTCAAACAGGAAACAAATGTAAGACAGGACTTTATTTTGTCTAATCAGGAATTTGCTATTGGTCGATCTCATTTGACAGGTTGAGAAATGTCGATTTTAATTTCATGGTTACTTTAATGCTGATATTTTAAACATGGGCGAATTCGACTGAAATCAAGTGTTTATAGGTGTTGACTTTTGAGTAACATGCTGTCTAATGTAGAACATTTGGTTAATATACTGCCTATATAGACAACGAAGCAGCTCACTTCATTTTGGAACAGCAATATAGTGTGTTGTGATAAATACTATTCAACAGGTTTAAAATGGAAATATGCAAAAGCACATTTTCAAGCTGCAGTGGCGTTAAAGATGAATTTGTAACGCATCCATCGAATTTAGGAACGTTCTAGTGCTCTGTTGTGTAGATGCAACATCTGGATGCTGTGATGGTATTTGGCAATGCGGAAGATCTCTTCAGCCTTATTTCCATAATGAGATTATGCGTTGTGATTTATGCCTGAGTCACAAGATATTGTCTACGGGGTATGATGTTTTGCTCAGGAGGGACGGCAGATGAATTAGATGCACAATGTTGCTGATTTATTCTCAGCCGTTTGGATCCTGTTTGCCTGTGTTAGGTGAAATGTATATTGGAATATTATGGTTTTTTGAATTCAGAATGCCATAATGTAGTTTTTTTTTTGTGCATTTATTTAAGTACTTATTTATTTTGCAATAGAAATTTGTCCAGACTGAGTGTCGAAGACTATTGGAGGATTTTTCTGCCTGATCATGAGAGAGCTTAATTTAGACTCCCTGATGCTATTCCCAGAAGCTATTAGATGATAATGAGCTTCTCGTCACTCACAAGGAAGGTCTTTTAATAATCGTCCAAATATACTGCTATCACACTCACAAATGGATGCAAACACATGTATAAGCATGTGTTTGGTGTAGTCTGTCATACAAGTGTGCATGAAACTAGGTAGATTAGCATTAGATCGGATGTTCTTCATAGGTGGGGCTGATTTGATATGCATGGCCTGGCAGGATTCGTCTGAAATGTGATTACCATTTTTATGTTTTCGGTGCCAGCCTTTGGCATTATCTATTAGATTTTCATTTGTTGCTTGTCCATCAACTGTGAAGAAACACACATTTGCCTGACAAGACCGTTGTCTTGCGCAGGTGTACCTGCTGGTCGTTGCACTGGTTTTTATTATAAATATCACAGCACCGTGGCATTTCCACGGAAGGAATAATCAAGTTGAAAGGATTGTTTGTGGAACAGGACATGAAAAAGAAGTAAGACTGAGAAGGAAAAAGCGAGGGAGAGGGGAAGAGCAAGATATAGACATGCCGAGAGAGGAAAACATGCAATATCTGCACTGAAGCATTCAGAGGGCTGCTAAGGACACGCTAAACACCCTCAGCCCTTCAAACTAACCCTCCCATTTCTCCCAGACAAAATAAAACAGGCAACACTTGGATTTAATTCTCAGGAGTGTTTATGAAGGCATTTTGATGCTTTTATGCCTTTTTGTGATGAAATTTGATTCACTCACTGGCCACTTTATTAGGTACTTCTTGCTAGTATCAGGTTGGACCCCATTTTGTCTTCAGAACGGCCTTAATTCTTCATGGCACAGATTCAACAAGGTTTGGTCTGGTCTCATTGACTTCCTTCCATAGTAGGAAAAAATATATACTATGGAAGTCAATGGGACCAGAAACTGTCTGGTTACTGATATTCTTATAAATATCAGAAAATCGGCTGAATGGATTCAAAAACTCAACTGTTTAACTCTGAGGGAGTTGTAAAATAAGCCTATTTCCAAAAAAAGTGGAGTATACCTTAAAGATTCGATGTGTTGTGAATTCAAAGATGCTCTTCTGCAGACCTCAGTTGTAACAAATGGTTATTTGAGTAACTGAGTTCTTTCTTCAGCTTGAACCAGTCTGGCCATTCTCTTCTGACCTCTGGGATCAACAAGGCATTTTCTTTTTTTCAGTCCATTCTCCGTAAGCCCTAAAGATGGTTGTGCATTTTCTTGAAGAGAAATCAAATATTTCAGTCAAAATGGACATTATCAGCAGCCATATCACCCTGGTTGCCCACTGAGGCTAAGCAGGGTTGAGCCTGGTCAGTACCTGGATGGAAGCGCTTCTGGGAAAACCAGGTTGCTCCTGGAAGAGGTGTTAGTGAGGCCAGCAGGGGGCGCTCACCCTGTGGTCTGTGTGGGTCCTAACGGCCCAAAGTGACAGGGACATTAAACTGTCAAAGAACACCGTCCTTCGAGGTCTTGAGTGACTCTTTGTGGTCATTAAAAATCCTAGGAAGTCCTTTGAAAAAGAGTAGGGGTGTAACCCCGGCATTCTGGCCAAATTTGCCCCATGGCCTCCTAATCATCCTGATATACTGATTGGCTGTGTCACTGTCTCCTGTCCACCAGTAAGCTTGTGTGTGGTGGGCGTTCTGGTGCAATATGGCTGCCGTCGCATCATCCAGGACAGGTGGATACTGCACATTTGTGGTGGTTGAGGAGATTCCCCCTTCCATTTGTGAATCGCTTTGAGATCCCAGAAAGAGCACTATATGAATGTTGAATTATTATTATTAATATTTGCCCCTGTATAATTTTGAATTCAGTGGCAGTTTTCCCTCTTTTTATTTCTAGCCCTGCCTCACGAGCACAAAAGCAACATCCAGGCCTGATGGAAAAACTCAGCCGCCCAATAAATAATGCCAGCGTATTTACTACAGCTGTAAAAGGCTGACGACGGGATACTTTTGAAGCCTTAGTGCATAATAAAACGGACGAGAGATGCATGAAATCATGACTGGCAGTAATTGCCGTCCTTGTTTGAGCGGGCGTCTTTTTTTCTGGGAGGTGTTGTAAAGAGGTTATCAGTGGTATTAGAATATTTTAGAGGGTGACAGAGTAGAAAAATTGAGCAGTGAAAACGTTAATCCAAAACGCTGGTATCTTTGACCTTCTATCATCCCTAAAGCCTCCAAAGTTCTCTCAATCTCGGCTCATCTTAAATCGTCCTCTGCTCTTTTAACGTCTCTGGGTTTATACCTCTGCAAAACACTGTGCGCATTTTAATGCGGCTTCCGTCTAGTCACCGAGAAGAGGAGCCGTCTGCAATCCATGCCACTTTGGTCTTGACGATCTCTTTGAAAATGAAAGGGAACCTTAAAAGGAATCAATTAACGTGAACCGCGGAATTGATTTTTATGGATTTTTGTGAGAGTTGTTGACTAAGATGTGCACTCGGGTCGGGCTGCTTGCTGAGTTAATGTGACTAGTTTGGAATCCTCAGTCATTTGAGGGAGCCAATCAGCTCGCGTTCTCCTTTAGAGCCCTGGCAACAACCCCCAGACCACGGACAAGTGTGCTTTAATCATCCTACTGAGCAGCCAATAGTGGGCACACACATCCTTAACAAACACAGAAGATCACAGGCAGAGTCAGGAACTGATTCATATAAACACATGCACGCCGTTTCATTATCTTTGTCTGGACTCTCCATATGCGTAAAGGTTTTTATACTGTACACACTATATTTTCAATCCCCTACACTAAATCCACCTCTAAACCTACCCATCACATTTTTACATTTTCCAAAAAAATGATCATTTAGTATGTTTATTAATCCATTTCCCCATGGGGACCGCTGCCTGGTCCCCACAATGTAATGTAATGTAATCACACACACACATCTCAGAAGCCAGCTGGGCGCCTGTGCTGAAGTTCCTGTCCTCTCGCCTTTCTCCCATAATTCCCTGTGCTATTTCCTCATGATTACTCTTTTGAGCTGACCATGGATGAACAGAAATCTGCTCCCACAGCCCCGTAACCTACATTTCATTCTGCTGTATGTATCTGTTGTAACAGGACAGTCTGAATTGTTTTCAGTCCTCAACATATTGCTTGTCTTTCTACATAGATTTTTATACTCTTAAAAATAAAGGTTCTTTACTGGCATTGGTGGTTCCTCGAAGATGTGACTCTCCTGTTTGAACTCGTTTATCAAAATGATTGAGTCTTTTTTCGTGCCAATGAACAAAATGAACCAGTTGACTTGGGAAAAGATTTGTTCATTTTGATGAACGAGTTCGAATAGGAGAGTCACAAACATGCATCACAAAACAGAGCAAGGCGACCATTTGAGCGTATAAAACTCACATTTTTTTTTTTTAAATGAGCGATCGTTTCGCTTGATAAGACCCTTATTCATCGTCTGGTGTCGTTTAAAGCCCTTTGAAGCAGCACTGAAACTCTCATTTGGACTTTGAACCGTTTGGTTCCCATTGAAGTCCATTATATGGAGAAAAATCCTGGAATGTTTTCATCAAAAACCTTAATTTCTTTTCGACTGAAGAAAGAAAGACGTGGACATCTTGGATGACATGGGGGTGAGTAAATTATCAGCAAAAGTTTTTTTTTTTTTTTTAAAGTGAACTACTCCTTTAAGTAGAGCATTTATTTAGAGAGAAAAACGCACTACGCTGACAGAATGCAAGTACATCGTGATGACGTCATTAATATGCTAATTGACGTATGGCGTCATCTAGCGACATTTAGAGACTTTTAGGGAAGGCCTTAGCTACTTTCCTTTGAAAATAGATGGCAACACTGATGGCAACACGGCATAATATAGTGATCTTTGCTTGAATAGAGGAGCTAAAGTGCACACCCGCTGCTCCCGCTGTTACTGTGCCAAGGTGCGGCTGGCTCGTGCTGCTCGCGAACAGGTGTCTTTCCATGAACCCCAGCATTACCCCGCTTGGCACGGCCCGGTAAACAGTTGTCAAACCCTGTGGGCGTCCGAATGTGTCACCAGCCTCCATCACGAGATCGTGTGGCACCGGCTTCCACCTCGAATGTGGGTTTTTGGCCACACTGAACATCGTGTGTGTGTTTTGGTAGGAGGCTGACCGTTGACCACAGGAGTGTTTAAATAGGACTGTTCTGTGTGTGACTAACATGTTGGAGGAGTCACCAAACATCTGTGCCTGGCTGGAGAAAAAGAAAAGAAAAAATACTAGCACATGCTGGCATTTTGCTAATACACAAATGATTAATATTAATGATCGTGAAATGCAACATTCGAGCCTTCCGCGTGAAGCTAAACGTGGTAATTTTCTTGGTAAGTGTGTGTTGGGGTGGTGGGGGGGTTTAGTGGTTCATGATTTAAATCTTCACAGAGGGAAAATTATATTTTATAAATGTTGACAAAGGTGTTGCAAGCCACATAATTAGACCATAATCATTTTTTTCCCTACATTTTCTGCAGTTTACGTTCATGACAAAAGTTGTGTGCACCTTTTTTAGTGATATCAGTGAGGTAAAGTGTGTGATTTTCTTTAAATCACTCACAGCTCCACTAAATATTAGGTGATGTCACGTATTAATGGAAATGAGTTGCTATGTGAATGTGTAAGTTGGATGATTAATGATGTAACCTCATTAAGATGATGGACTTACATTCCCAACAGTGAACAACTGCCATCTGCTGGAAGACTTCCGTCACTACAGGTAACTGTTTATCAAAAAATAAAAACGTTGTATTGCTTTTTAAATATATATATAAATAAATAAATAAACGCATACATGCATGCATGCATACACCACAGTGTTATGCCAGGTTTTTCTTTTCATCTGGTGATGATGAACATAACATTTTGTAGAATAAGTTGAACGAGAGGATTCAAACATACCCGAAAACATCAAATTGTTCCCCTTGAACCATATTATACCGACTGTTAATGATGTAAAAACTGCTGGAATGATTGATTTGTATACCGTGTTTGAATTGGTTTAGCCTGATTTGTTTATATAATTTATATATATATATACACACACACACACATGTTAATGTGTGTGTTACAATGTTGTCTTGAGTCAATGATCTGTGGATTCATGTGCATTTTGCTGACTTGAAGTCAGAGATCTAATGTTGGCACGTCATTGAATGATTTCCATAACATTGGCATGTCATTGAAAAGATCATTCTGAGTTCATTCTCACACTGACCCAGTCCAAACCTCCGTTCTGCTGCTACTTTCTGAGTTTTGAGGCCAAAGGAAGCTAATTATACAACAGTGAATGTCGCACATAAACACGAGGCCACCGCTGTGCCACCAGGACATGATATATGTGGGTCACAGAAGCTCCCTGCACCTTATTTATTCAAAACCTGGAAAAAAAGACCTGGGAGAAACTTGAATTGAGTGGGGGTGGTGGGGGTGTTTACAGAGATCAGAGATTGAAAGTCTGTGAAAAACGTGTGTGAAGATGCTGTTTTCATGTGCAGTGCGCCCTCTGTGACAAAATAACTCTTATCTACGCATTAATTTTTCATGCTGCTCGGCCTGAAACGTGAGGACGGTGACAACAGGAAGCAGACCGGAGAATAGTAGTTGTGTCAGGCAACATTTGATCTGATTTATGAAAGTTACAGAGCGCCACATCGCCAGCTGCAACAGAGATGCAGAACGAATCTTTTTTTCCGAGTCATTTAATGAACAATATGAATGAATTGACTCCGAAAAAGATTTGTTTATTTTGATGAACAGGAGAGTCACGAACGCGCATCACAGAACAGAGCAAGGCGAGCATTTGAGCTTATAAAACTAAAACTTTATTATTTTTGATCGTTTTGCTTGATAAGACCCTTATTCATCGTCTGGGATCGTTGAAAGCCCTTTGAACAGTTTGCACCGAAACTGTCTTTTGGACCTTGAACCGTTTGGTTACCAGTAAAGTGTGGAGAAAAATCCTGGAATGTTTTCATCAAAAACCTTAATTTCTTTTCAACTGAAGAAAGAAAGACATGGACATCTTGGATGACATGGGGGTGAGTAAATTATCAGCAAAAGTTTTTTTTTTAAAAAGTGAACTACTCCTTTAAGATTGAATCACTGTAGTCACTTGAACTATTTTAACAATGTCTTTAATAACTTTTCAGAGGTCAACAAGTTTCAGTCCCTCAAGAAGCCTATGGACTTGTATGGAGGAGCGATCCAGCTCTCAGATTTCATCAAAAATATCTTAATTCATGTTCCGAAGATGAACGAAGGTCTTGCGTGATTGGAACAACATGAGGGTGAGTAAATACTGATACAATTTTCATTTTTGGGTGAACTTTCCCTTTAAGTCACGTAGATGAGTAAATCTGTTTTGTGACCATGTTTTAATGATGGATGGATGGATTTGTGAGTTGTTTTAACTGCTGTTTGTTCTTTATTAAGATGAAACAGCAATTTGAGCTAATTAGGGTGGACATACTTGGAAAAGTTGCCCTGACTACATCTGGCAACCGGTACATTTGTGTCCTGGTGGATTATTTCATCAAATGGAGTGAAGCATATCCCATTCCAGCCAAAACAGGTAAAAATATGGAGCATCCTTAAGTTCACTTTAGGGCTCCCAAACGAATTTTGACTGACCTGGGGCAAGAATTTGCCGATCAGGTATTTTAAAAAAAATTATACCTTTTCATATGAAGTTTTAAGTGAACTTACATACTGCAGAACCATCTTATAATACAATTTTACACAATATAACAATGGTTAAGAGCAAACTGTGCATTACCACGAAAAATAACAGATCAACAAGGCAGTGTGTGCTGTGTTTGGAAACCAAAGCAGTCTTTGTGCACCCCAACATCCACAGACGAATGGAGACTAAATGAAACAAGAAAGATAAAAATGTTTTTGAATTAAATAGATAGTCCACCCAGAAATGTTCTCATCCTCATGTCGTTCCAAGCCTGTATAATTTTCTTTTTTTCGGTGGAACGACATTGGTACGAAGTGGCTATCCACCTTAAAATAAAAGCCATGTCTTTATGAGTGGCCACATACAATTGAGGCACAAGAAATAATAACATTTTATACATTTTGATAAAGCATTCGTAGAACTCGTACCTACAGCTTATAAAATGGGAATTTTCTGATTATAGCTCCAACTTGTACCACCTGACCTCTGCAGATTCATTTAGGCATTGATAATGTTGCCAAAGAAACACTTTCCAGTCCAAGGATGTGAACAGCTCCGGATATAAACGTCACTTGTTGTCGGTAATTACGACATGGCGTGAAACGCAGCAATACCTCATGTCCATGTCAGCTTGTCATGTTGTGCTGACATTTATTCTTACAAAACATCGACTGGTTATATCAGCTTGAGTGGATCGGTGTCCATGACAACTGTGAATGAAGCAAACCGACAGCAGAAAGGGCATAGGAGGTTCAGGATGTCTAATTGAACCACTTCTGTGAGAGTTCAAGGTGTCTCGTCTTATTAAAACGAGACATCTGTCATAACGTCACATACTGAAGAAAACAAACCAGGACTTTTGAATAGGGGAAATCAACTTCATCTAACTTTATTCATCTTTTTGTGTTTTTAATGCACAGTCCTGCAACTACAGTACAGACACAAAAGAGTCATAAATACTGTACAATACATAACCTACAAGTACATAAAAGCGTTAGTGAACCAAACACCACTTAAATACAGACATACATTAGAGTCTAGGATGACTTAGTGAATATATGGATAGCAAATATTAACATTTAAATGTATATATATATATATGTATAAAAGACTATGTTAGGAATGTGAAGAATAGAAACACTTAAATGAAAGAAGAAAAAAATGTGATGTGCTTTACAAAACTTCCTAAAACTCGCCAACATCCACCCTTTTGTCCCGAAACTTGTTCCTGGCCTTGGTTCGAGCTTTAAACGCTGCTGCATTGTAGAGGTGCTATAAAAATAAATAGATAAAAAGTCATAGAATTTACATAAGTAAATCTTAAAACGCAGTGCAGTGTAAAACAACCACATGTGGAAAAGAAACCGCTTGCTTACTCTCTCCAGTCTGGAGCTCTTCATGGCTTTCAGAGCGGCAGAATCGATCAACATCGGTGGTCCCAGTTCAAACACATCTCTTATGAACTCGTTGGCCTGCGGTCAGAAAATTACACCTCTAAAATACTTTGAAGATTCCCTTTCTGGATGTATTCTCAACATCTGAGAGCTTTACCTGTAGATGGTAGTTCATCCCGGAGCCTACAAACTCTCTGAAGGTGTCATAAGTCCTCTTCCTCACCCAGCTGTCGATGACCATACGCTCTGTGCCGAAGCGGATCGTCTCGCTCTGAAAATCCCCTTCCTGTTCCCGACACAGAAGAGACGTCAGAGTCTGAATCACAGCACCCACGAGTCTCCTGTCAATTATTCAGTTCCCGTCTCACCTCTACTGCCTTGAGGACATCTCTAAAGACAGATCTTTGCTTCCTCTTATCATTCTTGGCTCGATGTTTGTTGCAGTCAGTGGCTAATGCATTCAGCTTCACACACAACGACTCCCAGTCGTCATGATCAAACTCCTGTGAAGGTAAAGGAAATTAGTCATTTGCAAATTATTTACATTCAATGAACTATTAAAACAAGTCAATTATACAAATGTATTAATTGAATACGTTACATTAATTAATATACGCACGCTGCGTGAGAAGTTATCCGAGTTAATACTAAATTGAGTTCTCTTAAGTCTTCTTACGTTTAAATGCCATATTCGCATAATTTGTGCAACTTTGTCAGAGTATCACAGTAAACAGTCAATTATGTCTTAAGTGAACGTAAACGGTATCAGTATATTGGATCTGGGCATTGTGTCTTAATGTGACAGCAGCCTAATATTCCTGATGCAGCCTGTTTTTAATGTTAATCAAACAACAAAAGACCAAAAAAGCACTCATTGCTCTTGAATGAATACATTTTGTAATTTTAAGAATTAATCCATTTAACTTATACAGTGAAGATTATATGCAATATTATTTGATAACTTTATTCAATTTTTTATACCTGAAAACTACCGTTGGACTTGTTTGTATTTTTGCTTGTTGTATGTATTTGTGCTATTACTTTTAGTTTTGTAGTGATTATTTGTTCTTTTTTTCTTGAGTTTTATTCAACAGTAGTCCTTTTGTTCCTGAACATAGCACATACCGAACTGTACCGACTCTGTGAGCCTAAAACCATGATACAAACCAAACCGTGACACCCCTAATAAAATAGTATATAAATTTTTAAATGTAAATTAATATTATTTCTATTATTTAAATAAATCCAATTAATTAAATAATTACACAACTTACAGGGTCGACATCTCTGATGAGCTCAAACAGGAGGGCGATGGTCTCCCCAGCAGCAATCCTCATGTTGACATCGTCATTCTCCAACAGACGTGGAAGTTTAGCTAGATGTCTGAAAAACAGTAGTATATGCTTGTTAGAATAAACCTGGAAGGAGGTTGTATCATAGTTGTAGGTCCCAAAGTCCCCTGAAAGACCAGTACCATGAAGGAGCTAAGGCATAAAACGGTGTTTTCCTGCACTTACTTTCGTGCAATGTCTCTGATGTGGCTGCTGGTGCAGATGGTCAGCAGTAGAGCCCAGGACAAGAGAGCATTCGTGTGGAGCTGTGTGGTCTGAGGATTCACAGAAGGTCTGCTTCCATCTTCTCTGACGTACGAGTGGGTGAAGAGGCTCTCAAAACACTCCATAGTGGCATACACATCCTGGAGGTGACAACCATCAGCTTTGAGTCAATTGTGAAACCCTTCAACATGTTTACGGTTTACTCCAGAACCACTTGATCATTAAATCAACAAACTAAAATTAATCAGATTCCTGAATGAAATGTATCAGGAGTGGTCAACCAGATGAATGAAAAGTATTGCCTTAATACTTTAATAGTTCACAAATGATGTGGTTCTCAAATTCAGCTCACTAATTCAATATCTGTTTTCACAATATTTTATATTCATATTATTAACAGACATTGTCGCCATTAATGTTCACTGTGTATGGAGATGTCCTCACTTCAAAACACGAAATCCATGGGGAGGAGTTGGATTCAAATCTAACTCCTCCCACCTTATACCTAATAGCTATCCATCTCCGCCCCCTGATCCCTAACCCTATACATCTCGGCCCCCTGATCCCTAACCCCACCCCTTATCCTACCCATCTCCACCCCCTGATCCCTAATCCCTAACCTTAAACATCTCCGCCCCCTGATCCCTAACCCTACACATCTCCGCCCCCTGATCCCTAACCCTACACATCTCCGCCCCCTGATCTCCAACCCTACACATCTCGGCCCCCTGATCCCTAACCCCACCCCTTATCCAACCCATCTCCACCCCCTGATCCCTAATCCCTACCCATCTCCACCCCCTGATCCCTAACCCTACACATCTCCGCCCCCTGATCCCTAACCCTAAACATCTCCGCCCCCTGATCCCTAAACCTACACATCTCCGCCCCCTGATCCCTAACCCCACCCCTTATCCTACCCATCTCCACCCCCTGATCCCTAACCCTACACATCTCCGCCCCCTGATCCCTAACCCTACACATCTCCGCCCCCTGATCCCTAACCCTACACATCTCCGCCCCCTGATCTCCAACCCTACACATCTCCGCCCCCTAATCCCTAACCCCACCCCTTTTCCCTACCCATCTCCACCCCCTGATCCCTAACTCTACACATCTCCGCCCCCTGATCCCTAACCCTACACATCTCCGCCCCCTGATCCCTAACCCTACACATCTCCACCCCCTGATCTCCAACCCTACACATCTCCGCCCCCTAATCCCTAACCCCACACATCTCCACCCCCTAATCCCTAACCCCACACATCTCCACCCCCTGATCCCTAACCCTACACATCTCCGCCCCCTGATCTCCAACCCTACACATCTCCGCCCCCTAATCCCTAACCCCACCCCTTATCCTACCCATCTCCACCCCCTGATCCCTAACTCTACACATCTCCGCCCCCTGATCCCTAACCCTACACATCTCCGCCCCCTGATCCCTAACCCTACACATCTCCACCCCCTGATCTCCAACCCTACACATCTCCGCCCCCTAATCCCTAACCCCACACATCTCCACCCCCTGATCCCTAACCCTACACATCTCCGCCCCCTGATCCCTAACCCCACCCCTTATCCTACCCATCTCCACCCCCTGATCCCTAACTCTACACATCTCCGCCCCCTAATCCCTAACCCCACCCCTTATCCTACCCATCTCCACCCCCTGATCCCTAACCCTACACATCTCCGCCCCCTGATCCCTAACCCCACCCCTTATCCTACCCATCTCCACCCCCTGATCCCTAACCCTACCCATATCCGCCCCCTGATCCCTAACCCTACACATCTCCGCTCCCTGATCTCTAACCCCACCCCTTATCCTACCCATCTCCACTCCCTGATCCCTAACCCTACACATCTCCGCCCCCTGATCCCTAACCCTACACATCTCCGCCCCCTGATCCCTAACCCCACCCCTTATCCTACCCATCTCCACCCCCTGATCCCTAACCCTACACATCTCCGCCCCCTGATCCCTAACCCTAAACATCTCCGCCCCCTGATCCCTAACTCTACACATCTCGGCCCCCTGATCCCTAACACTACACATCTCGGCCCCCTGATCCCTAACCCTACCCATCTCCACCCCCTAATCCCTAACCCCACCCCTAAACCTAAAATAAAAAAGTTTCAGTGTAAATATGCCCTAAGGCTTTTATTACCAACTTGCATTCGAACGCTTACCATGATATCATCTTCTGCTACAAGAGTGCAGAGGCCTAGACTTGTTGCACACTGGAACACAAAGTCAAGATCGACAGATTGTTACAGTCAAATTTTCTGGATTGCAGAATCATTTTATTTCCTATAAAGGCGCAGTAGAGGAACACGACTGTTTACCGCTTGTCTGGCTTGGATGTTAGCAGCTCCATCATTGAGGATAGTCTTAAATACAGGTTTAAGAGTTTTAAAAACCTCTTCGCTCTCAATCCCAGAACCCAGCTGGATGCACAGGAGACACGCCAGCGAGGCTGCGGCGCACTGCTCCACTCCTTTACCTGGTTTGCAGACGCAAACAGCCAGCTCAACTTTCAGCACTGATGTCATGGCAACATCTGAAGAAAACGGTTTATTTCCAATTATTCAAAATCCCAAATGAAACCAACCTTTCTTCAAGCAGCGCTCAATGCCATCCGTGATGGTCATCCTTCTCTCAGAAATGAACTCGTAGAGGATTTTGGTTGCCATGGCAGTTTTTAGTCCATCAAGGGCACCTTGTCTGGTCTTGGCACTAGAAGGGGAACATAATTACCCAGTTCAGACCGCAGGAGCAACTACAAGTTTTATTCTGAAATCTGAAAGAACACAAACCTCTTATCCACTGTGCTGTCAATGTACACCTTCAGTTTGTACTGGAAGTCCTCTTGAGCCATTTCTTCACTTTCACCAGCTGTCAAATAGGATGAGTGATAAGCATAAATGTTCATCTCTAATATCATGCCACACAAAGCCCACAAGAGCCAATGCAGAAATCTAAGGAGACTGTAAATACATGCCTTCCTCTGCTGCACTGGTTCTTTCACTGAGGCTGCTGCAGTGACTGAGGGTCTCGATAGAAGAGTCTTCATCACTGAACGGCTGGACATTTCCCTGTTGTCCCCCTGCAAAAACAGACAGCAAACTTTAACATTTGTTGACGCCCCCTCATTCTTTAATAACAACCCCTTTGCATAGATGCATTACATAGTGACGGTTTCAGATTAATGCTAAAAATGTGCCAATAAAACAGATACAGTCAGACTTAAATGATGAGGAATCATTTATTTATGCACTGTATTCTGTAGGCCCAGGGATTTGATGGGACTTTATGCAGAGCAGAGTAATCTAAACAGAATATTAGAGTATAGACTATTAGAGTATATATCACAGTTTTGGGTTTTACTTTAAAAAACGTAATTAATTACTAGCTACTAATTACATCGTAGACAGTGTAATTAGATTACTGTACTAATTACTCACTATGAAAAGGATGACTTATTAATGTAATTTTTCTTTCTCATTTTAGCCCTAAATGCTGACCAACCCTGTAATGGCACTTACAGAGAAGTTTGTTTTCCAAATAATTTCAGGTGGTAATATGTTGTGGGTGGAGGTCACTTTGACCTTAAAGAACCATCAAGTCTTTCAATGTGTATAGTGAATTTGGCATCCTTCCTGGAAAATGCAGATATCTGCAGCAGGTACAAAGTGTCTCGTACTGTTGTTGGGCAAGGTCAGAGGACACTTATGTAAACAAAACAGCCCCTGTGTGAGATTTCTCAGACAAAAGTAAATATGTTTAGCAGATATAGAAGAGTACAGTGGGTATAGAGACAGAAAAACGTGTGGTATGGTGTGAAGGAGAACAGCAGGGTGCCAGAACACAGTCTCTCTCTTTTTCTCAAAGGTTTGTGCAAAACCAGCGAGCAGATGGACTGAGAACATGTAATAACAGACTATGGACTGATTAGATTTACACGTCTAGTCCACAGCTGAAAAATTTGGGCTTTGTGTTCCTGGTTTCTTCTTCCTGTTCTCTATTTGGTCCCAAAACAGGCCTCTGTTATATAAGTGTGACAGCATGGCCTGAAATAACCTCAAACACACACTGACATCTGACAATGAAAACCATTTCAGAAGCGTTTTCCTATTTGACATTTCATAACAAATATCAATTCAATTTATTTATTAATCTTAAGCACAATCAATCATATTTTGAGTTGAATCACCGGATTAGATTATTTGGTTATTAATTAATCATAGTGTATACCGTATAACTATAATCTTAATTCCATCCGTTTTTCGTCGTTTGATAAATGGCATTAATATGACAAGCGGTTTATAGAAACCCAATTATTTAAAACTAAACATTACCTTAAAAAAAACACACATCATATTTAAAAACACCACAAACGTACATTTTCGATCGTCCATGGCTCACACTTTGTATTATTCTTTTGTTTGTGTCAAAAGAAAGACACTCCTGGCTGTCAACCAAACCAGCTGTGTAGTCATGGAAATTGTAGTTCCCGTCCTCCGATTTCATTGCGATTCGCCGCGTAAAGAACTACAAATCCCAACATCCTTTTCGCGCAGTAGGCCACAAAAAACAACCGGTCATTTGCAGACCTTCCCAGACTTACCTCTGCCGCTCCTTTTCTTGGCCCGTGGCATCTTGCTTAAATTAGTAGTTCCGCAGCTTAAAAATCAACCAATACACGACCAGTTTTTACTATAATGTCTTTTCAGTTGAGTATATTCCAGTGGCACAGTGAAAAGGAAAGAATTAAAAGCGATTCCGGTGTTACACTTGGAGCGCGAGTGATACATTTTCCCTGACAAAGTAGGGCTGCGTCAGCGCGCTGCCGCGGAGCACTTTTATACGACCAGTTGTGACGTGCCTAAAAAGGCGTTACCTCACTTGGACCTGGATACAGTAGGACCAATCACATTACAGTATACGCCGACGTCCTCACCTTGACAGACTTCCGCCTGGTTTGTATTGGTTGGTTTGTGCTGTCACGTCCTCATGCGGGTTCACGTGTGCACGTTACAAATAATACAACACATGTAATGGCGGATTATAATTATATATATGTCTTCAGTTGTATTTTTTTTTTAAACTGATTTTGTTGTTTTTACCTTGTTCCAAATCCAATCGATAAATCCTGATTAATTGATGCATGTATATCGACTATTTCACATTTTATAGACTATAAAAAATAGATTTACCAGACAAATCAAATATACAGTTGATTTTGAATTTGATTAACTTAATGAGAGTGTAAAATATGTCTTTAAGAGTTTATGTTATAAAGCTCACAGGACCCATAGTTGAAGAAACATCTGAGTATAACATTTCTGTAGTGCATGTGATGAAAGTCTTACAAGATAAAAGTCATGAAGAAAATGAATACTGATTGATTGAACAAGGTAGTTTTCATCAGTAAACACTCCTCTAACCACGTGCAACGGATAATGCAAGTGTAGATTGTGCTGTTTTTCTGCACGTGGGTTATCAGTGCAACAGGTTCAAGGCAACTCTGACATTTTGACCAGTTGGCTGGCAAAAGCACTGTGACCTGCTGCATGTCTAAAGCCTTGTTAAGATAAATCATTAATTCAGCTTGAAATAGACAATTCCTATTTCTTATGGTATTTTGCTGTTTTATTATAAATGATTAAACTATGTGCATCATCATTATCTTTAATCAAAATAACTCCCCCTCCCTCTTGCGGTAACATCTCTTTTTTTCTCTAATGACACGTGTACTGGCACGAGGGTGGGACAACCTGTCACTCATATGAGATCGACCAATAGCAAACCACACGGATCCAATGATCCAATCAATTCCGATGAACAAAATCCAAGTCCCGCCCTAAAAAAATGTATTGTTACACACTATATCACAATATAGTGAAGAAAAGACTATTGCAACTTCGGTTTCATTCTGACTTTAAAAATATGAAATATATTATATTAGTGTTTTACATTTCCTTGCCCAAGAAGTGACCGATTTCAGCCGCAGCTTCAAATCTACTTATTATGTAGGGGGCGGAGCTTCAGATTCTCGAGAGCATTTGATTGGACAGAAAATCTGTTGAGAAGCTGAAGTGCAGTGTGATGTCATCAAAATCATTTATTCATATCTGTGAAAGTGAGACTATAAGCTCTGAATGCTTATATCTTCTAAATGTGAATTCTGTCATTGTTTTGGAGCACACTATATTCATACTAAAAGCCAACTTGATTTTTGATTACATGGGGACTTTAATGGGGACTCAAAGAAAGGACACTAGAGGGTGCTCTTTCAAAATAATTGCACACAATAACAGTTTCCAGTGATCTGATATTGTTGCATTATGTATAAAGGGATTCTTTTGATGATTCAAGATCAGTCAAATCAAATATTGAACCCAATCCCATTATTTGAAAAAGCCGACCCAAAGAGAATATTGATATTGCTTTTCCTGACCTTTAGACTGCCTGGGATTTAGATTAACATTGTGTAAAAGGTTTATATTTTAAAATAATTATACTTATATAGGATTATAAACATACATTCTTCTTCTAACACTATTAGAATAATCATTCAATTTTGTTAATTATGTTCTCAAAACATGAGCACAAAAATGTTATTTATACGTCGTTCATGGAGGTTCATCTGACATTTTTTATATTAATATGCTCTTTTTGAGGATGTTCATTCAAAAGTAACGTCCCCATAATGATAAAATGGTATGTTTCCTCAACATTTGCATTAACCAAGACAGTGAACGTTCAGAAACATGCAAGTTAACAAAACGTTCTCACAATACATTTTTGTTAGTTCACAAGTACAGAGAGGAACTGAAATTAGTTATGAATGGGTGTTGGGTCTAAATATATATTCATCCCATATGTAAACTCTGTTGAATAATTGATAACACACCCTGAGGGGTTGCGCAGGGGGTCAGTGAATAACACACTGCTGATAGAAATCAAAAGATGGCTCCGTAACTCAACAAGCTGCTTGATGTGCTTTTTTATGTTCTTTAAAATCTTTTTAAGTCAGGTGTACTTGAAGGCATCTCAGCGTGCTAATGCAATAGGCTATTTACAATGCAAGTACTTTCCGTTAATTGTATATTTGTATTATTAAAACTAAAGAAACATTGCTTTTTTCTGCTTGTTTGATATTTTAGCAGCAATTATGGTCTTTTTCTTTTTAAAATGATGTTCAAAAGCCGTGTGATGTAGATTTTCAATTGCTTTGATTGCTCTTTACTATATTTATTATTTGACAGATGATATACCCAACCGGTATGCTTACTTACCAGAATACATGATGAGCATGAGGTGAAAGGAAAGAACAGATTGCATGAGGTGTTTGCCAATTCAGTGGTGTGTGAAGGTTTCACACAAACGCACAGGTTAGGTGTTTCAAATGAGCTGATGATCATCTTTTCATGCTTTTAGGCCCTTTTCAAATGAATATTTCGACATTACTGTATATCAAAGTGCTTTTAAATATTTGAACATGCTGCATCACTGGATGGTCAAATCGCTTCAGAAAGGTCATGGTGTATCAATTGATTTATGTTTATTAAAGTCACCATTAAATTAACAGTGATAGTTCTTCATTTTAATGCAATATAAATGATTATTATTATTTTTTTTAAATTCATGTGCACTCGTAATTATTAATCAAAACATCTTCCCCTCCCTCTTCCAATACATCTCGTCGCTTCTCTGATGACACGTTTACTGGCGCGAGGGCGGAGTAACCTGTCACTCACAGGAGATCAACCAATAGCAAAGCACTACCATCCTACAGTTTTTCTTGTTCAGAAGTCGTCATATATGGCACAAGAGGTAAGAAAAGACTATTATAACTTTAAAATAAACCCTTATATAGGGGTTTGATCTAAAACATGAAGACTATGACTATTTTATGCAAATGTTTTGTTTTCTGTTCATTCATCTGCTGTTAAATTGTGATGGAAAAAATATATGAGATGGGAGGAAAGAGTTTGTTTCAATGCTTATCACAAATGTTTTTCATTCACTCGAAGTTTCGACACTCAAAAAAAGTGTCGACAAGTAAATATTTCTCATGTCATAGGCCTATATCTCATATTTTTTTTCCCTCATGTGTCCATAATTTCTCCCCATATGATTCTACCAGCAAAAATCAAACCCATTCTCCAACATTATGTTCGGACAACCTAATACACTAAATAAAAATACATCAAGCAGGTGCAGTAATTAATGAACCCTGACTTTTGAGTGTGGTATTTCGATTTCAAATCTGCTATTGTCGTTCAGGAAATAAAATAGAGGCCAGTGAGATTTTTATTCTCTTATGCTTCATGTTTTATCACTAGGGGGCCGTAATGAAACAAACAGACCAGCTGTCTGCATGCGAGGCGGCAGCATTAACATTTTCATTGTCTGTTTTTTGTTTTGTTGATGAGAGTACAAAATGTTGTCTTGGCAGAAGGTGAGCCTTGGCAGCATTTTCCCGATCATTTTCCCGGTTCCCACTCCTCATGCTGTTTTTCCTGGCATTGATTTAGACACTTTAAACTTTGGGTAGACGATTGAATGAATTTCATTTCCTCATCCACTTCCTCCTCCTCTAACTTTTTTTCCCCATTCTTTGTTGATGCCTTGATGAACATAAATGTGTTAAGACTTCTTCCGGAAGAGTTTATTCAGCCACACGGGTCACAGATGTCAAACTTTATCTCAGCGTACCAAGAAGCAGGGTTACTTTATCAGATATACTTTGAGTTTCGGGGGTTTGGATTAAATTATACATTCTCATTTTCTTGACAAAGCTCTTTGAGTATGACTAAGCAAATATGCTGATATATTATGCTCAGTGCCAACACTAAATCAGATTAACGGAGATCATGTGTCATCGGTTCTCCTCAAACTCCTGAAAGGGATAGTTCACTTTGAAATTAATTTTTGGTATGTTTTAGTTTACCTCAACTGCATCCAAGATGTAGGTGTCTTTGTTTCCACAGTTTCAATTTTGATATTTTTAGGCCCAACCGTTCGTGTCTGTCAGTCACTCAAAGAGCATGCACAGAGAAGTCCAAATTAAACATGATTTAATGACTCGTAAATGTAAGTACACATTGATGGCCTAAGACACGAAACGAGTGGTTTGTGTGAGAAAACGAACTCTAAGTTTGGTGTTGATAAACCTATACACACTAGTCTAAGAAATAGATGCCTAGCCTTGGTGGATGTGCATGTATCCTGTGACTTCACCATGCTATTGTGAATATAAATTTGCTCATTGAGTCTCCTGTTTCTTTGCTGAGGGCCAAGGTTACCTTGCTTTGACTGCTCTGGATTGCGTGACTACCGTCATCTGGTGCAGTTCAGCACTTCATGCACTTCTCTCTTTTTTCTCATTGCTGCCCTTGTCATGTCTTTCTGCTGACCCACAGAAAAGGGAGGTTTGTCTTTGGAGTGTGAGAAGGAAAAGGCAGACTGATTGATCTTGCAGTGTAACCACGAATCTCAGCCACCATGCGATCATGTTCCCCGAAACAACATGATGAAAATAAAAATTACGCAGATCTGAAAAACACGTGTGCTTGTAAAAACAGTATTTCACACGCATTAAGGACAATTTCAGCAACATGAAGTGGTCAGGCCCTGTCGAATCTGTATGTTTTTTTCCATTACTTTGAAAACCACATCATCTGACAAGACCGCCTGTCTGTATAGAACAGTGCCACCAGGCAGACCACAAGATTTCTGCGTTCTTTCAGAGCAAGTCTGTGTCTTCTCCATTGACTTGATGCCCCAGCACTGACAGCACGGAGCGGCCCATCACAATGTGCATCCATTTTTAAAGCGCTTGCCAAGTCTGCCTTAAATAATATATTCTGTTAGAGAAGGGGGCTGCATTCTTTCATTCGGACTCTCTACTTACAGATAAAGATATACACTCACCTAAAGGATTATTAGGAACACCTTATACTGTGTTTGACCCCCTTTCGCCTTCAGAACTGCATTAATTCTACGTGGCATTGATTCAACAGGTGCTGAAAGCATTCTTTAGAAATGTTGGCCCATATTGATAGGATAGCATCTTGCAGTTGATGGAGATTTGTGGGATGCACATCCAGGGCACGAAGCTCCCGTTCCACCACATCCCAAAGATGCTCTATTGGGTTGAGATCTGGTGACTGTGGGGGCCATTTTAGTACAGTGAACTCATTGTCATGTTTAAGAAACCAATTTGAAATGATTTGAGCTTTGTGACATGGTGCATTATCCTGCTGGAAGTAGCCATCTGAGGATGGGGACATGGTGGCCATAAAGGGATGGACATGGTCAGAAACAATGCTCAGGTAGGCCGTGGCATTTAAACAATGCCCAATTGGCACTAAGGGGCCTAAAGTGTGCCAAGAAAACATCCCCCACACCATTACACCACCACCACCAGCCTGCACAGTGGGAACAAGGCATGATGGATCCATGTTCTCATTCTGTTTACGCCAAATTCTGACTCTACCATCTGAATGTCTCAACAGAAATCGAGACTCATCAGACCAGGCAACATTTTTCCAGTCTTCAACTGTCCTCTTGCAAATTGTAGCCTCTTTTTCCTATTTGTAGTGGAGATGAGTGGTACCCGATGGGGTCTTCTGCTGTTGTAGCCCATCCGCCTCACGGTTGTTTGTGTTGTGGCTTCACAAATGCTTTGCTGCATACCTCGGTTGTAACGAGTGGTTATTTCAGTCAAAGTTGCTCTTCTATCAGCTTGAATCAGTCGGCCCATTCTCCTCTGACCTCGAGCATCAACAAGGCATTTTCGCCCACAGGACTGCCACATACTTGATGTTTTTCCCTTTTCAAACCGTCCTTTGTAAACCCTAGAAATGGTTGTGCATGGAAATCCCAGTAACTGAGCAGATTGTGAAATACTCAGACCGGCCCGTCTGGCACCAACAACCATGCCATGCTCATAATTGCTTAAATCACCTTTCTTTCCCATTCTGACATTCAGTTTGGAGTTCAGGAGATTGTGTTGACCAGGACCACACCCCTAAATGCATTGAAGCAACTGCCATGTGATTGGTTGATTAGATAATTGCATTAATGGGAAATTGAAGGCGTTCCTAATAATACTTTAGGTGAGTGTACATCAAGAAAACCAGTGTTTAAGAAATCAATGCGAGTAGGCAGGAATCGATGTTTATAGCATTTCCGTTTCGGGGATGTCCATTTTGGAAACCAAAAAATTCACAAGAATCTGTGAGCTATTGGACGGATGTAATGCTTCTTGTTATAGTTTCTGTTCTGCTTCTCTCAGGCCGTGACGTCTTGGATAAACCGCAGCAGGGACGCAATAACTGTTCATTGATTCAGATATACAGCAGTGATAACAGAGAAGAGCGTGTTCATTTGTGTGCTTCATTTCAATTATTCATTTCAATATTTGTTGTGAGAAGCTTTTGCGGGAATGTTGGTTTTCTATGTGTTGCCAGGCAACCTGATTTTACATTTAATATGGAAAAAGCTATAACCAAGGATGACATCCATCCATTCAAATATGAATGAGCAAGAAGTGTTAGGAAATCTCTCTATCGCTCTCAGTGGATAAAAGTGATGTAAATACAACATCTCACGCAGTAAAAATAAATGAATTGAGTAATACAGAATTATCTTGAAAACCAAATATACACATAATGAATATAGTAAAGTGTTTTTACTTGGAAAAATGTGCAAATATTACATTTCCAAAGTAGCCCTCTGGTGCTCATTTTTGTTGCATGTTTTTCAGAGCTTCTAACGTCATTGAAACTTGTTACAGGTTTCGGCACTTGCTATGTGAACACCCAAACAAGAAAAAAAGAAGAAAAAAAATTGTGGACTTGATTTGAAAAGGTTAATGGTCCTAAAAAATAGTCACTCTTGTACCCCTTCCAGTCACAAATGACAGATTTGGAAATCAGAATTGGAAACCAATTTCCCAAACCTAGTGGACACGTTTGGTACTGCGACCAAACACAATCTTACTGAAAGCTCTATTCTTTTTAGGTATCAAGCTCAAATTAAGAACACAACTTGGTCAGATTTATTGTGTTTTTCTCTAAGTTTCTTCTGTAATAATTTTCATTGAAAAGAGATCAATCTTAAGTCGTTCCACAGCATTCAACATCTATGACAGTTTAAGTTGGACATTTCATTTTCAGGTCTTTCTGATATTCAGACTTTTCACTGTTTGTTTGACACCGCTTGTCTGTGTTCTTTAATATTTGAGTCATTTAATCATTCACTTAATTTGGAACAAGTAATTTACCATTTAAATTTGAACAGCAACATTCCTGCTCATGTGAATTATATGTTGTTCATTTTTGCTTATATGTGCTTTTCCTAAAGGCATATTATATGTGTTTCCCATTGCCATCACAATCAAAAACTTTCTTGTATCCACGCACACCAAATCCTGCGCACCACATGCACAGGATTTCGGACGTCCTCTCGAAATACAGCTGTTTTTTATTTATATATGAAGAGCAAGCTGAAAATAGAACAAGCACCCCATTGAGTGTGTGATCCGCCGGAGCACCTGTGCCAATGTCCCGGCTTCAGGACCTATAGATGTGGATCTGCTGTAGGCGTCCTGCATCTGTGAGATGCTTCCTCCTCAAAGCTTAAACGGCCTATTTACTTATCACACAGGCACAATGCTTATGGGGTCCCTTTCCTCCTTGCAGCTGTGTGTTTACATGTAAAAGAACAATCAAGCAGCCTTCAGCCATTCAAAATAAGCAGTATGTGACAATACACCATCATAGATATCAGTTTGTTCTTATAAAAAAAAATGTTTTAGGATTGTGCATTTGGATTTTACCATGCAATGACATCTTTGAAAAGGTTTAGTTTCAAATCAACCACAACAAGTCAAAACAGAAAAAAACAAGGAAATGAAAGTTCTTTAACCTATCTATCTATCTATCTATCTATCTATCTATCTATCTATCTATCTATCTATCTATCTATCTATCTATCTATCTATCTATCTATCTATCTATCTATCTATCTATCTATCTATCTATCTATCTATCTATCTATCTATCTATCTATCTATCTATCTAGTCTGTCTGTGTCTGTCCGTCCGTCCGCATCCATCCATCCATCCATCAATATGTATCCTGATATCTCTCAGATTAGTTTTTAACATGTTATTGTATATGGCAATGTTAATGTATTTTGTCTTGATGGACTTGATCTGCTGCTGCGTTTGCAGAGAGAGTATACACCTTATTCAGAGCAGCGCCATGACAGGTATGAAAGTGAGGCTGTGAGGGATAGACTTACCGTGTTTCCAATGGCATCCGCTGTAAAAAGCTGAATAAAACTGCTAGATACTTACAATTTTCCACAGCTTACATTGTCGGGAGTTTTTTGTCTGAAATTGAAATTTCTTGGAAAGATATTTTTTCAGTGTTTCATGAGCAGAACAATCCGAAAACACATTAAATAACAGTACAGCCCATTGAAGAGATGCATGACTATCCTTCACAGCCTCGCTTTCATTCTCATTAAAATTCAAAGATGGCGCTGCCGTGAATAAGGCGTATGGATATATTTTCAGAATATCAGAGGAACTCTGAGCGCTGCAGGACTCGCTTACAGCAAACAATGAACCAGACTATGCTGAGCAAGCAATCTCATTGGCTGCAGGGTCAGCAGAGGCCAATCAGCTTGTGCCGTGCGGTAATGAAGCGATTGCTTGCAGATTACATGTAAAGGACCCATCAGCCTATGCTCATCATCAGTCACAACACAATTCACATTAAGGCTGATGAAGGGTGCACATCCAGCAGTCAAGCCTGGCGCTGGCGAAAAATAGACCCGTCAGCTGCTGGGAGCCACGAGGATCCTGAAGGTTATGTCACTGGAGCTGTGATGTCAGATTATGCAGAGCTGTGTGTCACAGTCTGTATGTAAGGACACACCCCCATCAAGGTGCCACAGAAATGAAGTGTTTTTAAATCTTTTAATCTCTCTTAAAACCCTTTTTTTTCTTTTCAATAAATTTAAAGTTCAATAAATAAACACGTCGCGGTCATCGCATATATATCCATGTCATCTTTGCCTCATACTCTTTCGCTTTCGACCAACCCAGCTTATAGTTGTTAAATGTATGTTTTATATATTAGAAATGACTCCTACCTGTCCGAAACACAGTGAGTAGAAATTTTCAGCCGTCCGGAACACCGCGGGTCAACCTTATATGAATAAATACAAACTTAACACTTGAAACAGTGTCATTTCTACTTATATCAAGGAGGGAAGCAATTTTCCACTCTGAAGAGCAGTTAGAGCAACGTTTTCATACACCATGAGGAAAACAAATTAAGCCAGTCACAATTATTTACGGTCTCTTTGGCGGGTTATGTGAGCATGGTTCCAGAAGCTGTCTGCACCTTTGTTAGAGCGGGTTTGTGAGGTCATGAGGCATGTCTCACTCACCGATGCTATTTTTAAAATTGTTGTTTATGACCCGAGAAACCGTCACCACACACCCCAACACTCAAAAAATAAAGTGCATGTTTGGACATGCCTGACAGTCAATATTTTTGGAGAAAACCTCCTACTTCCTCCTACTCAGCCTAGCTTATTCTCACCAATTACTCAAAGCATGCAGCATCTTACACACCGGGAAAGGCAGATTGACAGATTTTCAATTCCACTGCAAATAACCTTTGACACTGATGTTGACATGTCATGCCATGATGTTGTTAGAGATACGTGTGCTTTTCCTAATGGATACCCATTATTTGCTTCCCATTTTATGTTTAAATTTCTCAAATAACAATTTATTCAATTCATCTACAATCATATATATGACAATGACGTCAATAATGGTGCATTTAACTATTACTGGTGCCTTTATTAAAATATTTATTTATTTAATTGATATATTGTCTATAGAGTTGTTACTGTAATAATGCATGAATCTAAAATATTTATTTATTTATTTATTTACAAACTGAAAGAATGCCAATTAGGTCATAGTTCTTTGCTTAGTTATATTCCTTCATGTAGGCGATTTATTATTGGTTTGTTTCTTTATTCCTGAGATAATGGCATCAAAGCAAATATTAAGCCTCATTTAGACGAAGGGAAGACGCAGTTAGAGGGGAAATATTCGCTTCTCTAAATACCCGGCTATGTGTAAATGTGGCCCAAGTAACCAACCATAGATGTGCATGTCTCTGTTTGTGGCACTAGTCCAGTGAGTGTGATCATGATGATTGCCTGTATTTTCTGCAAGCATAGGGCCGTTTATGAGTTATAATGACTTGTAATGACTTGTTTGCACTGACAAAGCTCGTGCTTTATAATTCACTGATAGTCTGGTTATACTGGTATGAATAGAAATGAGTGGTGTGAGCTTTTTCTTTTGTGAGCATGTGCTGTGGTTTTACAGGAGGCTGTTATACTCATTAGTGTAGTTCATAATCACCAATAAGTGAAATACCAGCTAGTAATTAATATTTGGTCTACGGTGCGTACAGATTTGGAAACGTAAATATAAACTCTTTCGGTTTCAGTCTTTCATTTTGTGATCCTCATTTAGAGACTTAACAGCATGCGGTATTATTTTAGTACTACATGACCAAAAAATATGATATTACTATACATGGTGACTGTATGAAAAAAGCACTGTGGTAAAACTATGATAGTTTGAAATAAAGCATGGTATTGAATTTACTAAGAAAAACATGCTATCGCATAGTACCATAGAAAAAATGGTAATACTACAGTACATGCTAAAAAATACACGGTAGGACTATAGTAAATGTCAAAAGAGCCATGGTGATAATGGTACACTGTAATGTCTAAAACTATTGATACCATGGTGCTTCTGTATCCCCTCCAGTCCTTCGAGCGGGACTTAAACTGGTGTTTCCAATTTGGGACGTGTCTATCAAAATTTCTGTCAAAAACATGCTAATTTTGTGCTAAGTTAAACCCTTTATAGACATAAAATCTGTTTTTGTTCCTCTAAGATAAGATTGTACATGGTGTGCTTCAGATGTGCTGAAGGTCTCTGGCATGTTCGCCACATGTGTTCATGGATGCATGAAAGGAGGAAAGAACAAAGCTACTCCTCTCATCCTCCTGACACAGCATCATGCTCGCGATCCTGGAGATCTGGAGATCTTCCAGGTTTCAGATCTCACAGCTTAACAAAGGGCTGCACACATCACATACCATTTTGAGTCCAGTGGAAGAGTGTTTACATCACAGTATCCTTTTCAGAGTTCAGAGTGCCGTTATTTCAGTGCCCAAATAACTAGATAATGCGTAAATGTGCATTGAAATGTTATGTTAGCTCTTATGTCTTTCTTATCTGCATGATTAAATGTTTGATTGATTTGTCTATTGATTAATTGGTCTATTGATTGGTTGGTTGACTGATTGGTTGATTGATTAGTTGATTGATTGATTGATGGTTTGGTTGATATATTGATTGGTTGATTGATCGGTTGGTTGACTGATTGGTTGATTGATTGATTGACTGACTGACTGATTGATTGGTTGGTTGACTGATTGGTTGATATATTGATTGGTTGATTGATCGGTTGGTTGACTGATTGGTTGATTGCTTGACTGACTGACTGACTGACTGACTGACTGACTGACTGATTGATTGATTGGTTGAGGGATTGGTTGATTAATTGGTTGGTTGACTGATTGGTTGATTGATTGATCAATCAATTCATTGGTTGATTGATTGATTGGTTGGATGGTTGACTGATTGGTTGATTGATTGATCGATTGATTGACACTGAAATAATGGCAAGTAAGTGTTTACTGGTGACTAACTATTATAATGAATATAATAAATATTTAAATATTTGTTTGTCTAGTCTCATATTATTTATTTATTTATTTATTATGCGACAGAAATAATGGCAATGGTGATTTATTTGTTTACACATTTATTCCTTTTTGTATTATTTATTTGTTACCTAACCCACTGAGAACATTGAGGATGTTACTGGTTTATCCCACCAAAGCAAACATTAGTAACCAACCTTTCATTCGCCATTCCAATACAATTAAATCAATGACGGCTAAAAGACACAGCAATGTGCCATGTTTCTCGACTATTTTACTGCTTTTCTTAAGCAAGGTAATCATCTAGTCAAGCACTATTGAGCGATCTACGGGAATTGTGTCTTAAATTGTGCTTTAACCATCCGGCTGTGGTGCAGGACACTTGTAATATTGCAGCGCGAGAGAGCGAGTCCTGCTGAGACAGGAGCAGACTTTAAAGCTCCTGCGTGTGTTTAGTATGCACGGCTGGTCGGACCCTGTTTCTTGGATTGCATGGTGGTCTCTTCTGGCTGGGACAAAGACACAGTCTCTGCTTTCAGACCAATGGAAACATACTTTATCATTGTCCACACGGCCAATAAATGCACACCAGGTATCTAAGCCCAACTCTGACTGTGTGTTTGAGGATTCAGAAACAAGGCACAACTATCATGTCACAGTTGTTCTGTGGGGCACATTTATATTTTATACAACCTGTAGTTTCTCTCCTTGAATTTGATTGGCTAAGCTGCTTGTCTGTGTTTGTGTCCGTCTGTTAATTAAACTTTCAGCGAGTCTCTCTGGTTGCATTGCTATGCCAGTAGAAGTTTTAATCAGTGATGCATTTAATCAACCTATTTGTTCCGAAGCCCTGATTCATTCAAGAATGAAAGCAAGTGACCATCCGAACTTGCATACTGTGTAGTTTGAAACTTATTGCCGATGTAAATAGTGAACTGATTGCCGGAAAAAAGTATATTCTGTATAGTATGAATATAAGAATGAATAAAATTCATCCGCCATGTTGTTAATGTCATATGACTGTTCCGTCTGTTTTGTTTAACACCTCACACAGAGCCTTTGTCCTCACTCTCATCCTATTTTCTTTTTTTGTCTCAATTCAATGGTTTAACCAGTACTTCTCATGTTTTCAATCTTGCCCTTTCTATGTGGAATTAATGTATGTTATTAAACATGTGATGTGACTGTTTTTTTTTTTTGTTTACAGTGAGCTGGATTTTACCAAAGAAGGCATTTCCACCTTGACAGTGACAGAACATACAGCAGTAAAAACACTATCATTGACTGACCATGACCTTTTATCCTTCCATCTTTCCATAACAGCTGTCATGTGGTGGTAGATGCTGTACTTTTTTTCCGAGCAAGATTGAATTTCATTCTCAATGTATGTATGCGCCTTTCTGAAAAGATCAGTTGACTCATTTCTAGATGCTCTGTACACTTCGATTTTTCATACAGGAAACAGAAGCAGTGCAACATTGGATTAGTGCAGATTATTAGATTGGAAATTCAGATAAAATCTACATCAGACTCATTTACCAGAACCCTTTCTGTCTCATGCACACACATTCATAACACAGACAATACTAGAGTGAAAGGTTATGACTGAATATGTGTCTGTATTTTGAGTGAGATTACACTTCTCTTGTGGATGGAGATATAATTTGCATAATGTCTTGCGTCATAAAACAATATGAATTATTTTTGCCAAGTTTATAAAGATATTTTTGAGTTATGCAAGTGCTTGATGTCGTTGAATGTGTGTGGTAGGAAAATTTGGTAAACCTGTTTGAAAATACTGAATATTTTTACTATTTATTTTGCCAGATACACATTTCAACTTGAAATAAATCAATACATGAATGCTGTATAAAAAAATATTTAATTCAGATTAATTTTTTTAAGTTCATGACAAAACTCCTAAAATTCAATTCAATACAATACAAATGTATACACTTAAAAATTAATACATATTTCATAAAACACAAAAATACAAATCTTAAATACTGTCTGGAACCCCATTCACTGATTATGGTGAAATAACACGGTTCTCATAAAATAAAAACACAAATAAATAAATACATTTTACACTTTAAATTTTACATATAATACAAAAAAAGAAAAAATCAATTAAATAAATATTTAATTATATCTAAAACCTATGAATTTTAAATAATTAAACCTCTCTGGTCTAATCTCTACTGCTATGTTCCGCGCACGTCCCGAAACTACGTTTCCCGTCATGCCACCCGGTGCCACAGTGGCCGCGCACTGGTGTGTGGAAAAGCGCGCCGCCGCGTTCTCATCGTGCAGCGCAGTTCGCTCGAGCGGTCTGAACAATGACTGCGCGAGAGGATGATGCGAAACTGGAGAAATGCGTGATTTAACACCAATACCGTACATTGCACTGTTTCATACGTTTTTTTCAAAACAAACACAATGAGCATGTGGATTCCCACAGAACACGAGAAATACGGAGTCGGTAAGTTTGTGTTTAATTCTTCACGCGACTCTGAGCGTTTGTTACTATTATTGAATCAGTGTAACGTTACCACATACACTGTTTGTTTGTTTGTTTTTGTTTCTGATGCGGGATCTGCGTGCTTTTGTTTATACATGTTTGGTAAAGAAACAAGTGTTTCGGTACTTTCTTTGAGTAACTGAGTTTGTTGTTTAACGCAGTGTGTTGTTGAGTGGAAATGAACGCATTTGATTATACAGTAGTCATGTCCTGTATCTATTGCATTTCCTCTGCTAGATTTAATGATTCACTCTCCTATTGAACAGACCCGTGTGAGTGCAATACAACAGTGAGAATGTGAATGGGTCTGTGTTGTCATTCAAATGAGAACTGAAAATGTATTAAAGCCTATGTTATCCTATGACATTCATGCCAGCTTGATTTGAGTTTGGTGAAGTATTGCTCTGCTGTGATTTCTGCTTTTTATCTAGCATATCTCAGTTGAAAGTAATGCTTGCTCACTGTACTGGTGAGATTAGGTCAGATATGGTTTTCACCATTGCCAATCTTGATGAAGATATTATATAAAGGGAGGCACAGGTTGCATTCAGTGCCGGGTGACATGTAATCAGACTCCAAAAATCAATAGATTGGAAAAAATGTACGTCATGCAATTTCGTATTTACATGCAATGCAGGGATTTAACAACTTTTTATTTGTCAACTGAACCTCTTTGGCCTAATATATTTTCCTGAAGTACACCCTTAGATTTTAGGGCTGTCAAATGATTAATCACGATTAATCGCATCCAAAATAAGAGTTTGTGTTTACATAATATATTTGGGTGCACTGTGTACAATTATTTGATATATATATATATATATATATATATATATATATATATATATATACACACACACACACACACACACACACACACACACACACACATGCATGCATATTTAAGGAAAAAATATTATATATATATATATGAAGAGTTCAGATGCAAAAGCCTCTAAGTGCCATTTGAAATTTTCTTCTAAAATGATCATTTTTATCAAGCTTGTATATTTAAGTTCAGTAATTTCACTTAAATGGCAATGAAGATTACCTATTAATTGTCATTTAAGTGAAATTACTGAACTTAAATATACAAGCTTGATAAAAATGGTCATTTTAGAAGAAAATTTCAAATGGCATTTAGAGGCTTTTGCATCTGAACTGAAATGTCTGAAATGGATCATATATAAAAATATAATTTATATATAAATCTATATACAGTATGTACATGAAAATATGTCTTAAATATATACAAGCATGTGTGTGTATTTATATAAAAAAATTATACCCACTGCACCCACATATATTATGTAAACACAAACTTTTATTTTGGATGCGATTAATCGTTTGACAGCACTAGTTAATAATAAAATGATACAATTAGGTTAATGGTTCTAATGGTTAACATGCAGTTAAACATGCAGTTAAAAATAAAATATATAAATAATTTTTTTTTTAATGACATAAATTAATATTTAATGCACTTTATGTTGTTGTTGCTGATAAAGGAGTATACATTATTTTCATTTCACTCTTTGTAAGCTAAGCTTAAATGGGTATGCTAGAATCAAGTCAAGTGTTTGCATTTGAGTGATTTTTTAAAGGAGTAAGTATTGGTATCAGTCTATCTGTACTTTGAAACTGTGAAGGATTCAACTCCAGAGAAGCTGTACAATGACTCTCTCTGTCATTTCATGCCATTTTCTGATTCTCTTGAGGGATGATGACGCACATTTGATTTTAATCTGATATGTCAGATTGTGAAGTTTATGTGGTCACAAAGGGAGGTTGGTTATTGTCAAGTTTATGTAGTCACCAGGCTATCTGTGTCCTGTTGGTTATTTGCCAGCTGGTTGAAGGAATATATCAGTGTGATAAATGTGTTCAAAGCTGAGCAATTAAATAATGCTTGTTAGAGTGAAACCAAATGTTTTCTCTTCATGTATCTTGTCTTGTGTTATGGGGATTTTTCTATAGATTTAGTCGTTTTGCTCCGTCCGTTGCTTTAAAGTGGGTCTCTCATCAGTCGTCCCAACAGGGATTTGGGACTTTATATCCAGTGGCTTCGTACTTTTGCTTTTGATCTTTTTCCAGAAACAAAATCCATGTTTTAGTGTTTAATTGGAGGCTGGCGAGTGGTGCTTTTATGTAGCGTAATGAAGAATGACTCTTGGCCACTGATGAAATATGAATGAACCCCCACAGTTCCTGCAATAAGACGCCAATTAGCCCTCAATTGGATTAATTACTGCTAATTAACTCAAGGCAAAGTCATGTAATAGTCTCAATGGCCCTCTTTCAAGGTTTTATTTTTACCTGGTAACAGGAACTATATGAGATGATCTGTTTTGCCCTAATGTTGTTTATGACAGCCGTGGCATTTGAGGAACCAGACGCAGACGCTGAATGGGTGGAAATACCCGCGTTTTTGACGGAACCTTTTTTGAGCATTTCTTCCTTTGCCGTCTTCATTTCGCAAGACAAATGTGATTAACTGCAACCTGAAATAGGTCGAGGGTGGAATATGACTAACTTTTCAAGCTATTTAAGCTTCTCTGGATATTTTCTATGAATCAGCCTGCATGGTTTTGCCATTTTTCTTTGAATTGCTAAAGAAAACCTGTGCCCCCTCATTTGATTTAAAAAAAATCCACACCATTGTTGAAGCTGATATGTTTCTGTCAGGCATTATGTATACATGTTCTTTTACTGAAATGCTTTAAACTTAGATTTATGTGTGAATAACTGTTTTTCATGCTCTTGTCATATTTCTATGAATTTCAAGAACATAGGTCGTAATAATCATATAATAAAATATAAGAAACAATAATAAAAATATACTACATTTTGTGTGAATTGGGAAGTTATGTAAATATTATATACAATAAGTGCATATTAGTTGTAATTAAACTGCAATATATATATATATATATATATATATATATATATATATATATATATATATATATATATATGACTATTGACAAATGATATGACCATGTCCTTAATCCTTTAATACCCAATACCTAAAATTAACAACTACCTTACTAACTATTAATAAGCTGTAATTACGAGTTTATTAAGGCAAAAGTCATAGTTAATATTTAGTTAATAGTGATAGTTGGAGCCTAATCTAAAGTGTGACCCATTTTCCTTAATGCTGTGTTTAATATCACTTGATTTTTGGTGAGACGTTTCTTTTTTTGAGATGAACCCAGTGAAAAGTCAAGGATTTGGAAGGGAGCCACCAGAGGGGTGCTGTCTAAAGTGCCCTTGAATGCTCAGTGAGCCCAGACGAGCTTTGACTGGGATGTTCTGGTGTGTGTTTTCATGGATGTGGATGTGTTCGGCCTGGGGCTAGCCATTGTTTTCTATAGTATCCAATGCCCCTGGGAGAGTGGAGCATGCAGGCGATGGGGGTTAGGGCTGTGTGGGAGTGGCGTCCAGGGTAAGTGGCCACCCTGTGTGATTCCCTGTGGGATTTGCAGGTTGTTGTGGAAGTGCGGCGAGCCATTCCTTCATTATAGAAAATATTCTGTAATGACCTGAGCCAAGGGATCTGAGGGACGGGGCTCCTCAACACCTCATCATATGTAATTGCCTTGGGCCACGCCCCCAAAAGAGTTGACGCAGTGATTCAGAAAGACCCGCCGGGTGGCCAGGACACAATATCCCATTTCTATCATGACTCAGGCTTCAGATGGGGGAGCATGCATATATGGAACTCCAAAATGGTTCTATATAGAACCATTTTTTTTCTGGTAAAAGGTTCTATTGGCCAAGTATGGAACCCCAGGGTTCTATATAGAACCCAGAGGAACCCTTTTTTAAAGAGTGTATAGAACCTTTTAGGGGTTCCAAATACGTAGCGCTGATAGAACCTTTTAAGGTTCTATATCGAACCTTTTCTTCTAAGAGTGTGCTGGTTCTGGAATAACATGCATTCATGCTACATACTAGCATGGATAACGCACAGCTTCTTTGGGATTAGCTACTGAAACCATAACTTTTATTCCAATGGTTTAAAGGGGACTTATTATTCCCTTTTTCAAAGTCTTGATTTTGCTTGTGGGGTTTGTTTTTTTTTTTGCTCTGCCCTTTTATGAACACATACATTTTTCACATATTTGACATTTTTGCAGCACCTCTCTTCCCAGTCTGTCATAACCGCAAGTTTCAACACCATCAGCCTTGTTTTTATTTCCACCTAGTAAAAATATGCCATCTACCTGACTAAGGTCTATTAGGCTTTATAAAATGGAAGCTAATGAGCTGAACTGCGGTTATGGATACCTATGCAATAATCAGAAAGGAACTGACACTCTCGCAAAGACAAGATCCTTTCTGAAAAAACAAAACCCCCCATCCTTTGAAACCGAAGCCTAGCTCTGTGCACAAACCCCGTTATTGATCCTAAACCAGGCACAATCCCCCTGACCTCATAATCCCACTGACCTTTGACCTCCTGTTCAGGGTGCACGCAAACAGGGAGATTATTAATATGCAATTGGTGGCTGGAACGTGGATGTAATTAAGTGTGCTGCTGAATGTCTCATTAATGCAGGTTAAATGCTTCTGTGTGAATAGGGATCATGCACGAGGGAGAGATGAATGTAAAGAGAAGGACGTTCGTTATCTGTGCTCTTGGCAGGAACGAGAGCTGCTGGTGTCTAGTTTGGACAGCTCTATCATAGACACATCTGTTTAAGGACTAGATCACCGAAAATGAAAGTAGTTGCATCATTTACTCACCCTCTTGTCGTTCCATACTGAGTCATAGACGATTAATCGAAAAATAATCGATAGAAAAAATAATCATTAGTAAAATCATATGACTTCAGGAGACTTTTAATAAAGCAATTATAAAGGGATAGTTCACTTTGACATTAATTTTTGGTATGTTTTAGCTCACCTCAAGGGCATCCAAGATGTAGGTGTCCCCTTAATCACGGCTCTGATTCATATTCGTATACTGAATTATAGTGATAGCATTTTCATGGTTTAAAGTAAACTGTTCATTTCCTAATCATCTTTCTGCTTCTTTTGCCTCCCCATTTGTCATTGTTTGGCCAAACAAGTAGTCCCTCCCCAAATTCGCACTATCGATCAAGAATTCAACATGCTCTTAGTTGTTTTAGGCGGGTTTTTTTTTGTCAGTTTGAGGAGGATAAATCCAGTTGTACAGAGATGCTTTTAAACCTGCACTGGCGGCATCCTAGCAAGCCAAACATATGTTTAGATGCGGGATGTCGAGCTTTCGCCAGCTCTTCAGTGTACTTCTTCAGACCCACTGAGTTGCTCCTCATTAAGCCGCTTTCCTCACGGTTGACGCCTGGAGTTTCCTGTATCCCACTGGTTGTTCTTCCTCCGTTCAGATGGTTTTGTGATCTCTGCTCACCCTGACCTTGGTGTTAAACCGCTTATGAGAGACGATGTGCCATAAACATGGGCTAGAGAGGTGCTGGGCTGTCATTATGTTGTTATTTTGGTTTATGTCAAATGATACGTATGCGTGTTGTGTTTTTGGCTTGGGTGTATGATAATATACCGGTATGTGCTTACACACTGTCTGATGTTAATAGAATAGTTCACCCAGAAATTCAAATTAGCATTATTTATTCCATGATGTTACACAAGTTCCTGACAGTTTTCCAATGTCTGGCAAGCTCCAAAAAGCATAAAAATGGTCCATATGATTTGTGCTCTATATTCCTAGTTAAAATCTCTATGAACTATTCCTTTAACAGGCGGTCAGTCTTTCCTTCTATTCCAATTGAAACAGATTGGACAAGTTTTTTTATATCTTTCGTTCCAGACACTTGCACACATGTTCATGTCTCGACAGATTTTCTCCGCTCTGTCCGTGGGGAAAACGAACTGAAAGTGGACCTAAGAGGCCATTAGCTGTTATCTAAACTGTCAGGCGGTGCGATACCGCATTCGAGTCCTCGCCTGACTGCTGCTGTCAAGGCAACCGCACCAAACCGCACATCTCGCTAAGACTAGCTGCCATAGTTCTGCACTGACTTAATATATCTAGATCACTTTACCCCCTAGTAAGGCCAGGACGAGGGTAATACTCCCTCTCAGGGATGCTATCTGAGCGCACTTTTCCCACCTATACTTAATGCGTCTTCTTAGATAGCAGGGCTAATTAACACCCCGCTGATTGTTAATGCGTCTCTTTCTTGCCGCGTGGACCCATATTGACCTTATTGATTAAAGACTTAGCAACTTGTGCTGCTTCGGTTTATGTACGTTACGTTACCGAGTGGAAGATGCCACAGAACCCTGTTTTGTATGATTAAATAGACTTCAGGTTTTTTAGTAGTTTGGGAGAGAGTAAATATCTTAAACATGATATTCACGTGAAAGCCATTTTATAAAGCATATGGTTTGGACTTTGAATTTTGTTTGGCTTCCATTTTGCAAAGCCAACAACCACATGTAGCACATTTAAATGGTTATTAAAAATGCCCCTATGAACACAGTTTACCATGGTAAAATTGTAACGTGATTTATTGTGGCTTATTGCTGTGTATGATGATTGATTGATCAAACGTACTCCTTCACTGACTGCAAAGTGTGTTGTTTCTCTTACTCGTGTTTCCTTATGGGATTCATTCGCTTTTTAAATGATTGGCTCTGTTGAAGCCCTTTGCTTATATGCAAAGAGATTCTGTTGGATTTCAAGTAATCCAATAAATCACTTTCATTCCCTTCTCATTATTTGAAGTTAGTTCGTCCAGAGAGGCAAGTTCTCCTTTCTCCTTCTCATCATTGATTGAATGGGGTCTGCTTGGCATTCAGATGGCGGCATCCGACACAGTTTACGAGCATTCAGGGATTTCCTCTTTTGCTTCAAGCCCTTTTTTATGTTCACACACTTTCTATTGCCCTTTAAACACTTTAATTTCACAAACGAGGCCTTTCTTCGTAATTCTGAAGGGACATATTGTCAAAAAATGTTTGCATGACACCGATTTTTTCCACATGCTAGATTGCCTCAGCATAAGAATCTGTGTCGGGCCCGTCCTTTTGGCCATTACAGAAAGCAGTCAGGATCAGCTGGAGACCCAGAAATTTGGGGCAGCTCTTCGCCCCCTGGTATTTCTCCACCTGTGTCCTTATTTGACTTCCCTCAGGGTGTGAATTAAGTCTTAAATGAAGTGTCACTCAGCGACGGCGACTGTAATGGATCTCCTTTGTGTGGCCAAGAGGCTGAATTGGGTTCTTCCTACCCACTGGGAGACGATGTACAGTGAATAAGATCTCTTATAATGACGACAGCAGCCTCAAAAGTAATGGCGTGTCTTCTGCTGTGTCACGGTTTTTGCCGCTCGTAAAGAAGAGAACCAAAATGAATCAAAACAAAGTCAATGGGGTTTTCACCCTTGAAATGGTTAACCATGGGTCTGAATCCTGGGTTATCTTGCTTCACATTTCACACTGCTCATATTTTACCTGAGGTTAACAATTAATCCTGGGTATTCATAAGCCGACGTTTCACACTGTGCGTTCCCAAACCCTGGACTACGTTCTTGTTTGGATATTTGTGTGGTGTCAGTGTCTTTGATTGGATGAACACAGCACCTGACCTGTTTACATAAAAGCTCTAGCGTTGCGTGTCCTCATATTGCCGAATGTACTATAGTGTTTATGGATCTTTTGGAATGGAATGGAAATTATTTATTTGAAACAGGGACAATGCACAATAAACATTAAACTTGTTAAAACAAGAGAATATGTCTTGGGCCAGGTTGTAGCAGCATTTGCTAATTTAGTCCCTGAGCAGGTATAACAAATTTAAAATTGAAATTAAAATTGCACATGATTATGAAAAGAGTGATACAGTTATACAGGTAGCAATACAGAAACAGGGAGACCATCAGTCAAATTTACTCTTGGTTTCTCCCCTCTCCAAAACTATAAATTATAAATTATAAATTATATAATCTTGAACTATAAAGGTAAGAATGAAAGTTTTCAGTCAGCATTTGACAGTTTTCCCTTAAAACACCAAATTTACTATTTATACAATGTGCTTCAGTGTTTCCATGACTGTGACAAAGCACGCAAACATGAGTGTGCAATAGGTTGTCTGTTGCAAAGTATCTAGCTGTGACATTCTGACACAGCATTGTTTCACACTGTATTAGTTTGGCACCGCAATCTGGGGGATAAAAAAACGGTGCTAACCCCCCTCTTCTAAATTACAAGTGTGTGCTTTTACTCGCGGTTAACAGCGGTGTTATAATGACGTTAAGCACCGTGGGAATAGCCTTTCTGTTTTTAGGGTAGAAGTCGGTTCATTTTACAGAGTATTAGTCAAAAATTTAAGTTAAAACGTTACAGCATATTACAATTCAGAATACACTTTTATCCATCCTTAAACTACACAGTACACAATGTTGCTTAAAAAATAGATTAGTTCTTCTATAAAGATGACAAAGGGGTACTTTTTCCAGGTGATAGTCCACAATGACACTGTAGATTGAAAGAAAGAAGCTCACTAACTTGTTTGTCTCTCGTTCCCTGCCGGTCTGGGCTCTCGGGTAGAGTTTTGTGGCTTGCACTAAGGTAGGTTAGCATAATGAGCAAAGATGCTATAAATACTTGAATGTAAATGGAGCACGTCGCATGTCACATACGCTTGACATCTCTAAATAACTGTTGGTGTTAAACCACACTGCATTTTGTTTTCTTAAAAAAAAACTGTTAAATTTAGACCACCTTAAGTGGAAGCAGTGTCTTGAAGGGTTAGTTCACCCAAAAATGAAAATTCTGTCAGTATTTACTCAGCCTCATGTTGTTCCAACCCCGTAAGACCTTCGTTCATCTTCGGAACACAAATTAAGATATTTAAGATATTAAGATCGCTCCTTCATACTAGTCCATAGGCTTCTTGAGGGAATGACTCTTGCTGGCATCGAAAAGTCATTAAAGACATCGTTAAAATAGTCCAAGTGACTACAGTGGCTCAATTTTAACTTTATCAAACGACGAGAACACTTTTTGTACACAAAAACAAACAAAAATAGCGACTTTATTTCAACTATTCACTTCCTTCTCCATGGGCATGTTGTCAGTTAACGTAGTGTGATTGCGTAGAGCTACGTCACACGAAGGCTCACTATTGGCCGACGCTGGTCAAGTGTATGATGCGTGTGACGTACAATAACAGAAGCTTATGCTATTAAACTAGTAACCTGACTCGCGCAGAGGGAGAAATAAACGAATAGTTGAAATAAAGTCGTTATTTTTGTTGTTTTTTTTGCACACAAAAGTGTTCTCGTCTAATGACTTTTCGAGGCCATCAATTGTCATTCCCTCAAGAAGCCTATGGACTAGTATGCAGGAGTGATCTTAATATCTTAAATATCTTAATTTGTGTTCCGAAGATGAACGAAGGTCTTACAGGGTTGGAACAACATGAGGGTGAGTAAATACTGACGGAATTTTCATTTTTGGGTGAACTAACACTTTAATTTTGCTTCAATTACTTCTGCTGTCATTTTTTTTTTTTTTAGCTATATTCAAAGTTTAGTATTAAACATGTTAAGGTCATTGTACACTGAGTCCGAAATTTTCATATGCATTTTTTCGTATTCGTGATTCAGTGGCTCTGAATTGTCAAAACATCATTCAAACACCATTCAAACTGCTTGCTACGGATGAGAAAAACGCGAAACGAACAACACTCGGAGATGCTTCTCCGCCGCTCTGCAGACGTCATCTCCTTCATCGCATCTGATTGGTTTTAGATCTATCCACGACGTCCGTTGGTGACGCCCCTCTGGAAATGATTTGTCTATGACGCTGTGCCAGACGCTTTATCTCAGTTACAAACTTACAACTGAGAATGGTCTGGTTTTAACCAGACTATTGCCCAAGGGGAATTCTGTTAAAGTTGGGCTTTCTGTATATCTGGGCAAACGTCTGGCTTTATGAGACTGGCCCAACCACAGCTGTTAGTTATGCAAGTGTGTTTACTTCATTGTTTTGGGTGCACTCACAGTACATTAGCTTAATAAAGCTTTAATTCCCATAATGCACCAGGTCTGGCAAAGGGGAAAATGCTTTCACAGATGAGGCTTTGCTGTTGTATTTATGATTGGAAGGAGCAAAACAGACCCCCAACACCCACCATATTGTTTTCCCTGTTCCCTTTTCCATTAACTGGCCAGATTTTACACCCTTCACACTTTGCCTGTCAAAACAGTGTTTCTATCAGCTTTATTTAATTACAGATGTGTTTATAGGATGTCTATGGCTGCTGTTGACCCACTTCGGGCCAGAAACTGGGACACACTTTTTTTTATCAGCCTTCATTTGCTCCTCTAGACCAATTCAGTTCATACAGAGGCTAGGATGAATGAATTAGTCAAGCTAGTTGCATTTGAAACGTGGTTTAAGGTACGGTCTGAAATTGTTTCAAACCAAGCAGCTTTCTGTTGGTCAACCTGGCAAATTCAATGTCCAACTTGAAAATTAGTGAAACCTGTGTGGGAAGATTGTTCAAACTCACAATTGTGTGGATTCCTGCTGGAATGACTGGATTTCAGACATAAAATTTTGTAAATTGTAATTGCACATTATGAAAAGCACCAGGGCGAGATGTGTTTTCTGATGTGTTTCCACACTTTCTAATATGCTGTTTCAAATAAAATATGCAGGTGGGCACTGCCAATGTGTGCTAAGGTCTCCCATTCCCTGATTGAATCAGGAAATTTGGTCACTCAGGGGAAAAACAAGCGTTATCAGTGTTTAGGCATACTTAGGCTGTGCGTCGTTCTTCGACCTTGTGCAGTAATCCTACATGATCCGTAAACGGCACACGCCGCTTGACAAAACAACCAGGCATTCAAACCTCTCAGTTTGAGTGGAATTTGAAACCACGTGCATCATTCAGAGGTCAGCTTCAACATGCGCAGATTTCCGTAGCTTGTTTTCATCTGCTTACACCTTGGACTCATTGTTTCCTGCCACTTTCAGGAAGGGTTTGAAAAACAAACCCTGTGGGTTTCATGTATGCATAATCCCAAATCAGATAGATTTGTTTGGAGTGACCAAGTAGGAAATTTGCCCGTTATATTATTCCTGCACACTAGAGAGCTCAGAAATATTATGACGTATAGGAGTCTGGAAGGGGGCAGTTATTGATTCTCCTTAAGCTAAAGCAGATGTCCCGGCCGCTCCTGGCGTGCCAGTGGCTTAGGACTCAATGTGGGATGAAAAATTCTCCACAAAAGGGAAAAAAAATGAGCGCGTGTGAAGTCCATTAGGCGAGCTTTTAGCACCGCTCCTCTTTACAGCTAAACTTGGAAAAAATAAGATGTTTTGGACATAAATCTGCCTCGGAATGCCATGGTGGATGACTGTGGTGTTCCTCTCGGAATTTGTTGGAAACTTATACCCAGTGTTACATATTTAGCTCAAAAGCAAAAGCAGCTGCCTATTAAGCGTGATAGTTGTGGGTTTCCCTGTTTATTTCACACTCTTTGTCTTCTTTTTTTGGCTTTTATGCATAATACGTGTTTTAAGCTATTTTAGAAAATCTAAAATGACAACAAAACAACCACAATTATTTTGTCTAATTGTTATGCTAACCTTTTAAAAACTACTTAATTGTCCAAATTATCCACATTTTATTTGGTGCTTTTCAGACTAGGTGTGTCATTTATCATTGGACATGGATATGTCCGAAGCTGAATTCTGATTTTAGAAAGGAGATAACGGAAGGAGCCCCTAAAGAGACACGGTGAAGAGATGGGAGTAAAAATGTTTTAAATGCTTTTGCGTTCTCTTTCAGTTATACAGTTGGGTAATTATATTGCGTATATGATTTGTGGGCATATCAATTATGTGTGGTATCGAATTTCGAAACGTGTCATTCTGCTGTCAGTCATCTCTCCTTACTCTCAAGTTCTGCTTTTGTCCCAAAGTCTGTTTGCCATTGCAATGTTTGATCGAAAATAACAACAGCGTGAGTGTGCCGCTAGACGCAAAGCCGTTGTACACGTCTGTCGCCATGGTTACTATGGCAGTGCGAACGGAAAGCAGGTATAATGCAGATATTACGTCATTGACAGGCGACAAGTGAAAATGGACGAGCAATTATTTAAAATTGGAACAAGTTTCTCTTAAAATAGGTAAATAAGTTAATAGTAAATAAAATAGAATTTACTTTTAATAGAAAATAAAAAAAATAAATAAGTAAATACGTTTATCTTAAATTAAAAATCTTTGGGAACTTTTGGGATATTGTAAGTACACAACTGCAGGAAATATATCATACTGTGCAAGTGTTATGTTAAGCACATTATTGGTCTATTTCTACACCATTTGTGCTAATGATATGACATTAATGTCTTTTTTACCATCTGTTGTGTTCAGTAAATTTTGTATATCGTTTTTTATTTATTTGCAATTTTGCATGCCGGTACGTCACTCTGTTTGTATTTATGTGTCTTGTTTAGACAGAGCAGAGTCCTCTGATCCGGCTGTTTTGCCCATGCTCCGGACACTTGCACTTCTTCCTGACAGAACGAGCGTGTAATGCCCAAACAAACAAATGCTGAACAGGCGCTCAGTAGCGGGCGGATCACATTGTGATAATAAGACTAGCTGATGCGTGACTGATGATGCTTCATGTTTTCCCTGTCTCGCGCGGTTGCTCATGGGTGGGTAAACAGCAGCACGCGGCTGTCTGATCATCACTCTGGAAAGGCCTGGAGTTAAAATATATACAGATAACACAAATTACAGCTGCCAGCCGCAAAACACTCATTCTGCCTGCCTTCCTCCTTTACAGGAGTTTATGTGTCACTGAATGCAGTTATCTTTGTCACAATAGAAAAGATCCTTCTGCATTGCGGGTTTTAACTTTAGTACTAGTATTTGGATTCTTTTGGAGTTACTTCTCAACTTATTTTCTTTAGTGCAAAAATATATTACATACCTGTTGTCTATCTGCATGCAAGTATGTTTGTTTTTCCAGTGTGGTTCATGTTGACGTTGAAAGTGTATGGTTTGCTCTGACCTATACCCGGGCAGCTGTCCTTCGAGTAATTGGCAGTGTTGCAGTCCAAACACATGCTGCCAACACCACACTGGCTGTGCGGTCTGTTGCTGGACATATGGACGGCCGAGCGCTTCACATGACTGATGACTTCACCTGTTACAGCCGTGCTCCACACCAGCGGCCTCGAGTCGGACTAGTGCGAGTCAGTTTGATTTGAGCTGAGTGGGGCACCATGTTGGCTTGTTAAAGAGTCTCTTGTTTTGTTGTCCAACAATAGCATGGACGATTGTTTTTTAAAAAATAATCACGATTCGTTCTTTTTGGAGGCTTATTGTGCTGATAATTCCCGCTCCAGTGGGTCTCAATGCCTCTGCTGTGAAGACTTTGTGCTGTGGTCCACCATCTGGGGCTTAGAGAGAGAGAGAGAGAGAGAGAGAGAGAGAGAGAGAGAGAGAGATGTTCACAGACATGATGTTCAGTCTCACTCTGTCTTTTGCCTTTGGTGTTGCACTGCTATATGAAGCGAGTTGTGTGTGTTTGTCTGGATTCAGGTGTGTGTTTGTGAGGTGAATCTGCATCACTCATTAGGTTTAGGTTCTGTTCTCCTCTCAGTGACATCACTCTACACTAAACACTAAACAAAAATGGTGCTATATAGCACCAAAAGTGGTTCATTGGCTTGGAATCATAGGGGAACCACTTTAAGTGGAACCTTGATAAGGTTCCCCTTATCAAATGGTGCTATCTAACCATAAGAGGTGCAATAGAGCACCTTAACCACCCCAGAGAACCACTGAAGAACCAAACTGGGCTTAAGAGGTTCTTTAAATGGTAGTGGTGCTATATAGCACCATGATGACCACCGCAAAGAACCCCTGAAGAACCTTTTTTAGAGTGTACAGCTGATTGGATAAATAGCATGTCAATCATTTAAATGAGCAGTTTGAATGGCTCAACTGTATTATAATTAGATTGAGATTGATTTCGCTTTTCTTTAATTTTTTTGTGCCAATCACCCTACACTTTCTGTTTAATATTTTTTTGTTGATCAGATACACAAAAGATGCATTACTTTTAGATTTACCTTAGGAAAAAAAGCTGTAGTCAGTTAACTCGAGAAAAGTCATGTGACCGTCAATATTGACTATATGAAAGGGAGCTTGTGGCCTCTGAGGTGTCCTGGTCCTGTGGCGAGGGTCTCAATATTGAAGAGTGTGTTACTAAAACCCTTATACACTGTAAAAAATATTGTTGTTTTAACTTAAAAAAGTAAGTAACCTGGTTGCCTTAATTTTAAATTGATTGAACTGGAAAAAGTGAGTTAATATAATGAAGGAGATTAATTTAATCATTAGAAACTCAAAATAATAAGTTATCTCAACTAAATAAATTATTTAAGTTGATTTGACAAAAGAAAAAAATGTTGTGATAACAAATCTTGAATATATATATATATATATATTTACAGTGTATTAGATTTCTGCTTCCTTATGGGGTGCCACGGATATCTTTAGACACTTGACACAAATTCTCAAATTCTCTGGAATTATTTTATTTTGTTTTATTTTTCAATATTTTCTTTTATTTTTTAATCTTTTTATAAATTGTATTTTATTTATATATTTTAAATATTTTATCAGATGACTGAAACCACCTTCAAAGCTGGTTTAGGGACAAATTCTGACCAATGCTATCCAGCTACATTTTTTTTTTTTGAAATATCATCATACAGCTCTGTTTTTGTCTCTGAATTAATTTTGCTTAATATTTTAACCAAAAAAAATGTGTATCATTTCTCCTGATGGGCATTAATTTGTTCTTCATCCCTCTGGGTTGAGACAAGTCACTGATGTTTGTAATAATAGAGGTGAGCAGATGTGATGATAAAAATGGTGTTGATAATGACTCTGAATGACAATGATGATAAATGTATTCCTTCCTCTGGTTAGTGTTTGTGTTAACAGCTCAAGGCAGTGTGGGGAATTTAATAAAAGAGACGACTGATGCGGTCTGTATTCTCTTTCACATCTCCGTTTGGGTGTGGCTGTCTCTCTGGTTCATACTGTAGATGAATGTGTGTCAAACAAGGTCACCACAGTGGTGGAAATGTTTCTAGTAAAACATTTATTACGCCAGAAAGACTGGTTTGACCAATACCGAAGGCCACATGAAAAGCTTTAAACCTTTACTTTTTAGCCTTTCCTTGGTAAACAAGCCTTGAAAGCTGTTGTCTGGTGCAGAAAGCCTGTAAACACTGGAAAAGTCATGTGACTGTCAGTACTACTGACCATATGAAATGCAGTCTGTGGCATCTGCAGTGTCTTGGTCCTGTGGCGAGGGTTTCATCTGGATCAAAGTGTGTGACGCTGAAATCCTAAAGGGAGATTTCTGCTTCCTGAGTGTCTACGGCTGCCACAGTTTGAAGTTGAACTTGCATTATTTTTGGCGGTCTTGTCACAAATGCAATTTAATTTAATTTAATTTAATTTAATTTAATTTAATTTAATTTAATTTAATTTAATTTAATTTAATTTAATTTAATTTAATTTAATTTAATTTAATTTAATTTAATTTAATTTAATTTAAATATTTAATTTCATTTAATTTTTATTATTTTATAATATACTATATCACATTATTTATATTATTTTTTATTGATAAATATACCTTTTGAAATCTGCTGTAGAAAAAGTCCTGAAAAAATATATAAAAAGTAAAAAGTATATAGTACCAACAATAATAAAACTTTTTTTATTTTAAACTTTTTAATAATCTGTTTACTGCATGCAATATGGCCCTTTAATTAATAAGACTATTGATGAAATGAAGCATTGATTATTTGTTTTTGACTGTTCGGGCGGGGAATGTTTAGGAAATGGATGTACTTATCTTTTTGACTACTTAATTTAGCATCTCTCACAATCCCTTAACTGTGAAGATGAAGATGAAGATACGGGTTGTAAGTTTATCCAGCTGTTGTACACACAGGGAAGTGTTAAGCATGTTTCTTACGTCTGATATGGCTCCAAAATCACTTTATTGTCTGTAAATCTGTAGTTCATCATGGCTAGATCTCTCTTATAAGAAAGAGGACAAGTATAGTTGAGGAAAATAGAAGAATAGAGAACCGAAACTATTTGCTCCTCAATTGAAGGAACTATACGAAGTGTGAGGACGGATTAGTTATTTAAAGTTTTTGTCAGAGCATACACAGTGACTAAACATCACGAGAAAAGCACACACAACAATGACAGTGAGTTTAGATATGAATCTAAGAAACTCCAGTGTGAAATCAGGATGAATTATCCAGGAGTGCTTTTACGGATCTATAAGTATTTAAAAGCTTTTTATCTAACATTACAGCAGCAGATCACATCGCAATCCCTCCACACACACACGCACACGGGACGAAAGAATCAGAGAGCCGATTATGCGTAGAATGAGGTGAAGTGGGCAGCTTAACAAGTCTGACCTATATTCGCATTTAATCAGTTATATATGATTTGCTCTGGCCTGCGGAGACGCTACTCGCCTCGTCTCCTTCACTGATCGCACTTTTAGACTGACAAACACACGTTTACAGCTTCGGCAAGGTGTGCGTCTCTCCTGGATCAAGCTGAAAGGGGATTTAAAGGTTCAGTGTTTTTAATGTCTGTCATTTTTTCCTCCTCAAGAAGTATTTCACTTTTATTCAGGCCATAAAAAGGAGATTGAAGAAAGAGGAGACTATGATAATTTTCTTTGTGAGATACCAAATGATATTTCTCTGACCTTTAGATATCTGAAACACGGATAACAGGCCGTTCTCAGCCAATGGCCCACACCAAATGGCTTGGTTTATTTGTGATAAACCTCCAGAGCAGATCTATTCTTCAAGGCGGTGACACGAGCACAATGTGAAGAGAGTGTGTGTGTGTTTTGAGTGAAGGCACAGCTTACAAAGGTGCCCAAATACCTGATGTCTGGAGGAGGGCGTCAGGAGTCTCAGGAGGGCTGTGACTCAGATTATTGCTAATACCAAAAAATGTGTGTGTGGCTCTGTCTGCATATTGTCTTGATGCTGTGAAGCAGCACATGAGCTACTGACAGGCAGACGAGCTCCGCTGATTTTAAGTGTTGTGAAGCTCAAGATGTTTTTTTTTATATTTAATTAAATTTTTTAATTATATTTTTAGATTATTTTATTGGACCCTTTTTATTTTAATAAATTTTATTTAATCTATATATAATTTTATATATTGTTTTACTCATTTTTTTATTTGACTCTTTATTTCATTTTTACATCATTATACATCATTATCTCATCATCTTCATTTTGTATTACATTTTATTTCATTTTCATCATATTCAAGTCATCATTATCTATCTGATCTGATCATGATCTGATCTTCCTTCCATCCATCCATCCATACTTACTTACTTCCATCCATACTTCCATCCATCCATCATTCCTTCCTTCAATACTACCTTCCATCCATACTTCCATCCATACGTCCATCCATACTTCCTTCCTTCCATCCTTCCATCCATACTTCATCCATCCATACTTCCATATATTCATACTTCTATCCATCCATCCATACTTCCTTCCATTCATACTTCCATCCATCCATACTTCCTTCCTTCCATCCATACTTCCATCCATCCATACTTCCATATATTCATACTTCCATCCATCCATTCTTCCATCCATCCATACTTCCTTCCATCGATCATTCCTTCCTTCCATCCATACTTCCATCCATCCATACTTCCTTCCATCGATCATTCCTTCCATCCATCCATACTTACTTCCAGCCATCCATCCATACTTCCATACATCCATCATTCCTTCCATTCTTCCATCCATACATACTTCCATCCATCCATCATTCCTTCCTTCCATCCTTACTTCCATCCATCCATACTACCTTCCATCCATATTTCCATACTTCCATTCATACTTGCATACTTCCATCCATCCATCCATCCATACTTCCATCTATTCATATTTCCATCCATCCATCCTTCCAAGTTCCTTCCATCCATCCATCATTCCTTCCTTCCATACATACTTCCTTCCATCCATACTTGCATACTTACTTAAACTATTCTACCCCATCTGCTAACCTTCTTGTAGCTCTGTTTCAGATATTGACATTTTAATTTCCACATCTTGTAGTTTTCAATTATCCTTGCACCTTCAGATCCGTAGCAGACCGAAGGGTTAAGTGTGTTCTAGTGTCACTGTCCAGGCCAAGGAATGTCTAAATGAGCTCATTAATTAACAGACTTGCTCTCTGTCAGCACATGAATCCATCACTTGCATTCACATTACCATCACCAGCGTCTTCCTCTTCAGCAGCTGCGGTAATGAATGATTTCCACAGTGGCCGCTCCTTTGGCACAAACGTACCAAGAGCCGTGCCAAAGAACCCCGAGCTCCTGTTATGAAGCACAGATGAATTGCTGGTCCGACAGACTGGCGATAGATTCAGATTCTTACATCATACAGTGTGTATTATAGTGTGGTCGAGGCTAACAGCGTTGAGATAGCTGTGGTGAGATTCTCTGCATTGCTAAGAAAGGGAAAAGGTTTTTGATTTTGCTCGTTGAAGAGCTATTTACGTCCGTATCATAAGGCATTTACTGTGGTTGAAAGGCATGTTGGGTTGTGTTCAATTTTCCGGATTGTAATCGCACATCCTTGGTCTCTCAAGTCGTGGAGTGTATCGAATTTAATTGGCTGTTAGTATCATGGGCGATTACATGCCCTAAATCCTGTTTTGTACATGAAGAAATGGTTTTACTTGTACTAAATGCTTTAGTACAATCTCTTGCCTAATTGTTTTGCAACTTCTTGATCCCCAACAAACAAAATATTCCCAGTTTCTGCATAATTTATTCGCTCTACGCTGCAGGATGCTCAATGTTGAGACCTAAATATTGTCTCATTTGGCAACACGGTCATGGACAACACAGAACCCAGTGTACATTTGCATATTAATGTGGTAATGAATAATTAATGAATCTAGAGGTTGATTAGCTGTCAGGTTCATGGGTGGATCACATGGGTGGTTTAAGTGAGGGTAAATGCCCATTAGAGGATCCTTTTGAGCCAATTTTCTGTGAAGTGCATGTTGATACTGTTGGAATAGCATCATTTTTGTGGTTGCACGATGGTAATTTACTGTGATTTTGACTTCTAGCAGTTTTTTATTTTCATTCTGGCAGAAAAAATAGTTGACAGGTACAATATTTGTGTATTTTGTATTCAGTTTAATTATGTAGTTTACAATGAAAGACAATTAAATTAATTATATTTGTATAGTTTGGTTTATACAAATTATTGTCATTATTATTATTATTTGATAATAATATTTATAACATTTTTAATGATTTTTGCCTTTATTATGATAGGACAGTATGAACTCCATTGGCGCAGACATTTGATCTATTAATTTATCGGCAGTAATTGGCCACCATACTGTCCAAGTATTGGCATTACTGCTGAAAATGACTACTTTGAGCATTTAAAATATGTTTAAGCTACTTTTTGAAACTGTTGTTGTAAATGTAATGCTATTACAAAATTGCCTGCTTTTGATTAGCATGCCATATTTAGTTGTTTTTAAAAAAGGTTTCAGCCATGTTCTCTTTTATAATTGGTCATCACACTGTAGCATTTAATTTTGTTCAGGCTCCAAACCATCGGATTTTTCCACACTCCACACAATAAATCTTCTGAGCTATGTTTCTGTTTCCTGGAAGCACTGAGGCAGATACACATGTCACTTGGCCAGAACTTGAGCGGCGAGGGTAAACCCATCATCCTGAGCTCTGTGTCGTGCTGTAAAGAGCTTAGACTACCCAACTGTAGCATCACACCCTCCGCAGACCTAAACCAGATCTGCAGTTAATCCGTGCAAACAGTGTCTTGTGTTGAGTTCTCTATTTCGAAGTCTGAGCCAAAGGGATGAGGCTCGCTGTCGTAGGTGTGTGTCAGCCCAGTGGGATTATAGGACGCGAGAGTATGGCACCCGGCTGAGGACTGGACTGTGTGTTTGTTTCTCCCACAATGCACATGCCATCAGTTCAAATCAAAGTTGCTTTGACTTTGCTGCCAACTTATAATAGATTTTTATTAGGCAACGACATTCAATTCTGATTTTGATTCAGATCAATTCAAAATGTATTAATTTGTAAATATTATGTACAGTTCATGCCAATTGTTCATTTTTCTAGCTGACTATCAAGCTATAGACATTGAATAGCTTTCTTGAGGTAAACAACATTATGCGACCTATTGTTCACAAGCTGTTTTATTGATAGAGCAATTACATGTCACATGATACTAGGGGTGTAACAATATATCGTGCCACAATACATCGCAATACAAAAATGCAATATGTATCGTGGATAGTTCCCCAAAAAAAAAATTACTGTTTGAGAAAAGTACTACATTGAACTACTATATATAATGTTGATTATAATGTATACTAATGCAATGGGGGAATATTTGTGGGTCCTGATAATGCCAAATGTCTGATGTTATGAGTAAAAAGTGTCCGACATTATTTTAAATATATCTAGTCAGAGAAAGCGTGCAAGCATCTACAATAACTCAGTAAGATCAGCTTCAGAACCCAACCCTTCAGCAACCCAAATTTGGGTGAAATATTAAAAATGTAATTAAAAAAATTACAAGTGAAAGTTGAAGTTTGGTTAAAATTTTAAATTACATTTATAACCCAACATTTGGGTTTGTCCATATTTTACCCAAATTTAGGTTAAAACAACCCAGCATTGTTTAGAGTGTATGCAACCCTAACAAAATATGTTTTAGAACAAAATCTAAGCATTTTGTTTATCAGAAAATCCCAGAATGCAGTGCAACACAAAAAAGGTAGTGAATGAAGTCAAAAGAAATGCGTATTATATCAACATTACATATAAAATATGAATATGATTTTTTTTGACTATGGGCTAGTGTCCCAATCACGGATTAGGGATAGTGCTAAAAAGGATTTTCAATGCAGAATTACTGATGAGATTGTAATTTAGTTCCAGGGTTAATCTGTCTCTGGAAATCTGGCACTCTACTATAAATATGGATTTAGTTATAATAAATATTGTGAAATATTATTCATGTTTTTGTGTCCTCAACGTACTGGGTTTAAGTAAAGCATTATTTAAGGTTGAAATAATCACTGGATTTGCCTGCGAGTTTGGCTTCACATCTTGAAAAAAGATGCTATTTTATTTGAGGGACTTGGTTGCAAGGAACTGCAATAAATTGCTTTCTCATTAATGGCTGGGACAATTATCAGTTTGGGACCAACAAGTCTTCATACATCCAATGAAAATCATCTGCATTTTATGCAGTGACATTGAAGTGTGTCTAAATACTTTTTGGGAGCACTGTGGTTGAACTTTTGAAAGCGTGTTTGCAATTAAGTTGGTAGTTTTTCTTTTTTGAGCGGTAAGGATGTCTCTCTTCCTCACATTCTAGTTCTTTTTCTTTCTTCAGGTAATTAAAAACCACCGAAAAGCATTTTTCGGTCACTGCACACTCTTTGGCGATGCTCCAGCTCAGTTATCAGCTGCCGTACGGTTACCGGGGAAGGATTTGAGCTCTGTCAAGGACTCCGCATCCAAGATGAATAATTTAATGCGCTGCTGCCGAAAACCTGTAGCCTATAATTAATTCAACGGACCCACTTTGTTATTTTGCCTTCCAAATTTTAAAGTCAAATCACACAGACTGCCTTCAAAACTCAGGGACAACTTGGGTTGTGAAGCTTTTTGGATGCACAGATGTTTTTGGGATTGGATGAGTGTCTCAAGGAGATGCACTGAACTCAAGGACTAGTTAGGTGAGCTAGGTTCTAGTTTGCCATTTCTGAGTAAAAAATATATTCAGTTAGATCCAGGTTTTATAATTTTAGTGGATCAGTTTACCATATTTACAATTGAATGAAATGTGAAATGCAGTTGTACATTTTTAGAGGAAAATGTGAGTGCTGATTGTCTGTGCAGAACACATCAGTGGTTCAGTGGTTGCCAGGGTGTTGTGAACTTGTGATGCGGTTGCTAGGCTATTCTGGGTGGTTGTTATGTGTAAGAAGGACTCACACACAGGTTCTCAATTGGGTCAGAGCCTCTTTGTTAGTATCCCAGATTGGCCTATGTCCCATAAAACTATGAAATCCACTCCACAAATCATCTCTGGCAGGTGAGATAACCTGATTTAACACACACATCCCATAATCCCCTGTGAGTGGAGTGGGCAATGATGACATCATTATAATAGATTTGAGAGCTGTCATAGTGGCTGTTTGTGTGAGGAATGCTGATTACAAGACATATATTATTTTCTCTCTGCAGTTTTCATCATTTCTGCCACTTCTTTTTTTCTTCTTATATGTCTTTCACCATCGTTTAGTCTCTCCATATTTTCTTGGCTCAGGGAGCCTTGACTTCTTCAAAGGCTCTTAGCGTACAGGCTCATCAAAGCGAGTCTCCTCAGGTCTCTCTGTTTAAGAAAGAGAGACGCGTCACTTTTATTAAACCTTCCCACGGTGCTGAACTACAGAGCAAATCTGGCAACCCTGCCCTTATGAGCTTAAGCTGAGGTCACGCTAGGCTTTGAGCATCTGAAATTACATCAAACCCCTCAACACTGCAAAAAAGACAGCTTTTGGGTTTGTGCGCTCTTTGAATTTAGCCAAAAATCTGTGACGTTTACATTCTATGAATCAAATGTCTCAGTGTTTGCCGAACTTGATCAAATGTGTATGAATGGAAGGGAATAGAGCAGTTTGTTTTCTTCAGTGTTCTCTTGAATAAATGTCATGACATGGTTTGAAATGTCATGTCACCTGTTTTTTAAGTGTAATTGAGATACCTTTTGTCCTTTTTTAGTATTTTTAAAATATATATAGGATTTTTTTTTATATTTTTATTTCAGTTTTAGTTCAGTACATCAAGTTAAAGGTGCAGTAAACAAATATTTAAAAAAAAACACCCCTCCCTTCATTGCTCCGCCACACAAAATGCATGAAAACGCAATGCATTGGATGTCTTTAAGCAAAATAATACTTTACGAAAAACATAAAGCGAAAATGAAGGATGAATGATACCCCCAAGACGGACATTGGAAAAGACTGATGACTTATCGTTATATATGACTCTCTTTTTTTTTTGTTGCAGTGCTGGCCAGTTTTCGAGGAACGCTGCAGCATGGCTTGCCTTTGGAGATCGGTGACACGGTGCAGATCCTGGAGAAATGTGAAGGTGAATACATGAGTGCTGATCCCAGCTACTGTCGTCAAAACCATTTATTTCATTGGTATAAACCCCAGTGTTTACTTTACACCAGTTTGCCCCTGCTTAAATTGCAAAGTAGTGAAGATGGACAATGCTGTTCAATGACTTGCACAAGGTGGTTATTGTCACAGGTAGACTAACTTTCCCAACATGAAAGTGCCCAAAACAAACATTTTTCTGGTAATTCAGTGATAGTTAACAGGAAAATTAAGCTGAATTAAACAGGCTTAGCTGTATAGGCTCTTTTTGCATTTCAGCAGGGCTCCCTGAGGATAATGTTGGTCACTGGTACATGGTGTGGGCTTCTTAATTAACTTAACCAGCAGGACTTCCCTTTCAAACTAGCCTTACCAAGTCCATGCAAGTTGAAGGGCTTCATAAGCTAAGTTGGGCAAAAACGAACAATTATTTAGATTTTTTACTAATCTAAAATAACCTGAACCAAATGTTAAAACTGAAAGCAAATGAAACCTATATAGAAATAGTATCCTTAAACCAATTTATGAAAATACTGTTTACTGACCTTCAATGAACTGCATAAAAATCTATTTATATGAGAGGGTTTGCGTATGCAGAGTTAAAAAATATAATATAATTAGTGAGAAACCAGCTATAACAATCCAAAATAAGCTGGCGTGGTAAGTCATTCTAGTCTAAGATGGTTTGCTTGATTTGATAAACTGCTGACACAGACACCTGTACCTCCTCACAGACGGGAGGATTTCAAACCAGTCTTTTTTTGTGACCCGCACTCGACTCCTTCGTTTCCTGTTTCCACCCTTTGAAGACACACTCCTTTTGTTCTTTGCACTCGTTTCCTGTTTTTTTGAGTAAGAAAACCAGTTTCGGTTGGAGAACACCCAGTAACATTGTGACGGAGAATCTTAAACAGTAGATATGAAACTACATAATCATTAGTTCCTGACTGACTGTAGGTGTTAATTATCAGATGAGGGGTTGTGTTTCTGTATTTAGCAGCTATTGCACTCTTTACCGAAAGTGTAGAGGTGATGGAGGCCCCTGTTTTTCACACTTTCAAACTGTGCTTCTCGGCTTTTTGCCAGGAAGCGCTAGTGTGTGTGCTGGTTTGCAGTGGGCAGAAGGTTCATCTGTGCTGGAGATGATTAGATAACAGTGGTGGTGCAGGCCGTCAGTGAGTCTAAGTGAAGCTGATGTTGAAAGTAACATATTTGTCAAATCATTGCCTAGTCTCAATACACACTTAAAAGTAAAGGATAGAACCTTAAAGGAGCTTTATGTAAGACATTTGTTTCAAATAATCATAAAATGGCCCTGGTGTGTCAGTACATCAAGAAATCATGTTCATCACTGATAACAGTAGTCCAGCCAGGATATTGTCATTCAAAAAGTGAAGTTGCAGCCCTCGACTGATGTTGATGTTGTCATGTTGTGTTTTGTTCTGATGCGCCACCCTCCACCAGTAGTGTTGCAGCTCTCCTCTAGTTAACATAGCTTCAGATACAAAAAAATGTTGGATCCTACAGCATATCTCGGCATATACAGCATGACTCGGCAACCTCGAGTCAGGGGAGAAGGGATCCACCGCTCTACAGTAATTTCAAAGTGATTGCAGTACCAGTTTTGGCCACAATCTTACATACGGAGAACTCCAGCGCAAAATGAACCTTTGGTCTAATAAAACTTTGGTACCTAGTCAACCGTTCTCTGAGATTTGTTATCATGATAATTAAATGTAAAGAGTTTTATCTCTAAAAACTGTTTAAGTATATGGGGGCATATAATAAGTAAAAAGAAATCGCTAGTTAATACCACTATTGGGGCTATTTTGAGCCTTGTAGCGATTTCTTTTTACTTATTAAATGCCCCATATACTAGCGTATATGCTAAACAGTTTTTAGAGATACAACTCCGAAACATGAGAACAAATCTCAGAGAACGGTTGACTAGATACCAGTCAACCGTTCACATGACATCTATGAGTGGAAACAAAAACCAGTGCGGTGCACTCTGACCAATGAGGGGACAGTTTACTTTCATGTAAATTGTGTTAACAAATATCATTGCAACATTGGTACAATTTGCTGTTTTGGAACAAACCAAACAATCTGCAGGTCTTAAAATGAGTTCAGTTGAGTAAATAAAATAAAATATGCCACCAAGTTTCTACAGTATGTGATGATAAAACATGTTTAGGGTTGTGTTTATTGTAAATCGTCAACAAAACAAATGCTACAATTGCCAATTTGTTTCTATAGATGGCGTATTCAGAGCTACAGAATATGATTGGACTTTGAAATGTTATTTTCCCTGCATTTGCACATACATTTGTCCTTTCTTTCTAAGAGAACATTTCAACATTACCCACTGTGTTTTGTTAGATAACGTCGTTTGAAAAGGTTTCAGTCAAGACACGTTAGGGCGATATTAAAGATGAAAGTCACAGACATGTTTTGTGTTTCAGGTTGGTACAGAGGATTCATCCTCAAGAACCCGAATGCCAAGGTACGCAACTGCCTCTTTGTGTTTTATCAGGTCTGTCAGTGTCGGATGCTATTTTCAGTTGCTGAAATACCACAGCGACACTGTCAGACGAAACGCACGGATCAAAGCCTCTCTGTTTATTTCGGTATTTTTTGTTCCCTTGATTATAAGTAGACTTATTCACTTTATTTTGTTTTGTTTATCTCTTTCTTTTTAGGGCATTTTCCCATGCAACTACATCCATCTAAAGAATGCACACATCAAGAATAAAGGGTGAGTTGAAGGAAACGATGGAAAACATTCAGACCCTCCAAATAGCAGAGACTTCAGCTTGGTCAATCTGCTGTTTCTGTATTTACTGTAGTAAATCTCCCCCTATGGAAACTTTAAACTGGAGTTTCGGTGATATTAATACCATTTGCGTACTCGTAGATATCCAGCATCTCTGTATAAAGTGCAAACATGCACATAAAGCAATAAAACCACCTGAAATTTTTGCACCACTAAACTGTCCGTTTTCACATGACATGATTTGTATTTTTCAATGAGAAAACGTTCAGTGTGACATTAGCTTGACAGTATGTTAGCTTGATTACTGCAATAAGTGCAATCAGAGTAAATGGCAATCGAACCTACGAGAACTCTTGGTTTTAGAAGCAAAGTTTGGTTTTCTAGATTTTCTAACTTTTTTTTTTTAATTATTATTGGTTTATGGATATCTGAGACTGGTCTGCCTGAACATAATGCTAAATAAATATAGCGACGGTGAACAGAAGGGAAACGCCAGCGCTCCACTATACATCTGCTTTTTCCTTTGATTAGCGTATTGTATAACAAGCGCAGAACCAGATGAGGTGTATCTCATATCTGTCGTGCCGTGTGTCGCCCACATTTGACTCACAGGCAGTTTGAGACGGTGGTGCCGACTGAAGACTCTGTCATTACGGAGATGACGTCCACCCTGAGGGACTGGGGTGCCATGTGGAAGCAGCTCTTTGTGGTAAATACTGTTTGGGCAAACACAGCAGTCCGCCCACTGCCACACGCTGCCTACGTGAACTCTGGGTACACAGATGCTGATGGGCGGAATATATTAAATGTGTTTTAGCTGCTGATGTGGGGGAAACTGTATTTGAATTATTTCTACACCATTATATATCAGTGTTACAGCGATATTAAAGCTGCAACTTCAACATTTCAGTGGCTCTTTCCTTTCCTTTTGTTTACGCTAATAGAAAAACGAAGGAGATCTGTTTCATAGACTGTGGCACGTGATGAATGAAATTTTGGACCTCAGGCGGCAGGTTTTGGTGGGTCACCTGACCCACGATCGCATGAGGGATGTCAAACAGCACATCACGGCCCGTCTGGACTGGGGCAATGAGTGAGTACAGCATAAAGCGACTGGTTGAATCTCAACACAACCATCATGAACACGCTCAAGTCATATTTCACACAAATATGAAATAAAAATCATACGGTTTCCGTCCTTTCACAGGCAGCTGGGTTTGGACCTGGTACCCAGGAGAGAGTTCAGCATGGTGGACCCGGATGAAATCAGCGTCACTGAGCTCTATCGACTGGTACGTCTGCTTTGCCGCGTTATCATACGATACGACCACGGTCCTGACTCGAGTGTTTATCGTCTCAGAAAGTTTCCCGATTTAGCCACTTAATCCCGTTCTATTAAACGTAAGAGGCGGGAGATGAAAGCCTCACGCTCTACCATCAGCTCGAGTAACAGGCCCTACGGTGAAAATGACAGTAATTCTGAGACACATTGACAAGATACGCCACAGAAAATTACAGTCGTCATGGATGTGGAAGTCTGGTTGCCAGCTAGAGGGGTTGTTGACAGCGAGGAGTCTCTGCTGTGATATAATTGAGCTTTGCGAAGCACATTGGAGCATTTCTTGGGCTAAATGTGACCTGAAACGTCCCCATACTGTGTAATGTAATGTAATAACCCTCCGCCGCCAGACGGACTCCCATTACCGCACCCTGTCTGTGGATTATGTGGCGGCACACACACTTTTGCCATCAGCTGCGTGTGAGATCAAACACAAGGTGTATGTTTGCAACATGGAAATTGCTGACGACCCAAACATTTTTTTTATTTGAACTAGAGCCAGACCGATATATCGGCAGGCCGATATTATCGGCCGATATTAGGCATTTTCTAAAATATCGGTATCGGCAGTTATAATGGCCGATAAATGAATATTTCAAAAATAAAATAAAAACGGACGAATCACGCTTCGACCATGTCATGAGTGTTGTCAAAAAGTGCAGGTAAAGGGATAAGCAAGCTGACATTGTAATTATAAGGTAGCTTATAACTATAAGGTAATGTAGGGACTAATTATTATTTTATTTATCAGAACTTTAACATATTTTGATAAGTTTCTTTTTAAAATGCATTATCATATTATTTTAGTTAACTCATAAATAACTACAAATAACTAATGTTAGGGAAATCTGTTAATATTTTGTTGTGCCTTTCTGAAATAATAATAATAATAATATCGGCCGATATATCGGATTTTAAAACCAACAAATATTTGTGTCGGTATCGGCCTTCAAAATCCTTTATCGGTCGGGCTCTAATTTGAACACGAATCTCAAAAGTTGTAACAGCTGCTTTGTTAAAAGATCTTTAAGGTTTTATTTCAGGTGTTTATGATGAATGACTATCGAAGCTAAAATGGGTTGAGGGGGGTGAATGAGTTCTTGGCTACGGTTATTGATTTATTTGGGTTATTTTGTGCTATGATGGTCTAGTTTAGCTGTGATTGAATAGCAGGCTCAACAGGATGGCGTTTTGTGTGTGTTTAGACGGAGCTCATTACCTTTGACACATACCCAATGTGCTGTGATAAATAGTGTGAGAGTGAATCAGGTCACCCAGTCTCACCACACACACTTTAATTAGTCCTGAGGATTTAGATATTACCACAAGTGTGTGTGTGTGAAAGAAACTGGGAGATTGGGAGTGGGAGAACTTAGCTAAGAAAAATTAATACACAATAAATTGGACAATCATAGTTGCTTTCACTTTTTAATGCCACAATGCCATTGAGTTTGTCCTTGGTTGATTGTTAATGGTTATTATTACCCCACACACGCTTGATCAGGACACAGGTGGTCTTTGTTTGGAGTTCTTGATGTGAAAGTAAGCGGTTTAAGACGTCCAGAACCTTCTCTAAACGGGAAATAAAGTCTTTATTGAAATCTTTTTAGCCTATTCATTCCCATTAAAAGCTTTGGTTGATGTAATTTCGTGTAAAGGAGAAATTGCTGCTCTCTTTGGTTCTCTTTCTTCATTTATTAAAGTTGGCATGAAAGGGAAGTTGCGACAGTCTTTTCTTCCCTATTGTGATGTATATCCGAGGGGAAATTGCTTCTCGAATTAAAATAAATGTAGGGCTGGACTGGCTTTTGTCCATCGGGAATTGATTGGATGGTTGTGTTTTGCTATTGGTCGACCTCCTGTGACTGACAGGTTGCCCCGCCCTCGCGTCAGTATACATGTCAACAGAGCCGATAAAATCATTTTAATTATAAATCATGTATTATAAAATCTTTTCTTTTTTCTTAAAAAAATCTTTTTTTTTTCAATTTATGGTGACTTAAATGTGCTTAAATGCTTCTGTTTTAAATCACACATCACCTTACAATCAACTGAAACCCAATTTGTGCATGCAATTTAGGTATTTAACATTTTTACACACCATGTATTGGAAAAATACAACTATTTCACGTGTTTGCATCTTGCTAAATACGTTGCCCTTAAAATGCATGATTACTTTTATGTACAAAAACAAAAAAACAAAAAAAAAACATTGCACTTATTTGAGTAAGTACAATGTAACTACATCACCTTAAAATAAAGTAAAATAAATAGTTTTCAACGTGGTGAAGACATTTAATTGTAAATGACTGCTTATTTACTTGAATAATTGCTTTTAAAACTTCCAATGCTAATTAAGTGAATACTTTAGTATACTATACTTAAGTTTTTAAATTAAAGTGTGTTCATTAGTGTCTGTCAATGTCATCCTCATGCACACACACAGCATCACAGAGAGAGCATATGCACTGCCCCGTTGGCCTTTTTATATTTCACATCACACCTGTTCACAGCTCGGTGTCCTCACACAGTGCGGTTCAACGACTGCTCAATCCCAAGTGAGAAGTTTGTTTGTTACACAACAATGGTTTGAATGTGCACTTAAAAGGAGCATGTGTGCAGTGATATTTGTGTGTGTGCGCGCATTTGACATTGCTCTCTGTGGTGTCATTGCAAAGAAAGGAGCATAATAACTGAAGCAAATTAGATTTGGCCGGCTATAAAGGAGCCGTGCTGTGAACATGGAGCTACTGGGATTCAATGGAATATTCAATGCATTTATGCTGGGTATTAAAAAGACACAATGCAAAGTTAGAGCTTGGTGTTTACATGCATTGTGAATGATTTATTTCTCTTGCTCTATTGAAAAATGGTTGCATCACATGTAATAATCTCTATGTGTTGGAATGGATAGATGGAGCATCGGCACCGGAAGAAAGAAACTCCGACTCCTGTCAGCACACATCACATGTTTGTCCATTTGAAGAGTCTGATGAGCTCAAACCTGGGCGAAGAACTGGAGGTCTTCTTCTTTATCTATGATAGTCGAGAGAGCAAACCGCTCAGGTGAGCATCTAACTACTCATTTATACGGTTGTGTGATTTGTCAGCTCATACACTACCATTAAAACATTTGGGGTTTGTAAGATTGTTTTCTAATATGCTGATTTACTACTCAAGAAACATTTCTTTTAATTACGTATTGCTAGCATATGGGGGCATGTAATAAATAAAAAGAAATAGTTAGTTAATACCACTAACAAGGCTCAAAATAGCCCCACACTAACACAGTAACATAATGAGGGTCCATACATGCAAAATGAAGCATTGAGAACGTTGTAAGTGTACAGACCGTTTAATAAGAAGATATTTTATAAAGACAGTCCACTTTGTGTATACATGCGGCGCCATCTTTGAAAAACAGTCTTGACAAGTCAAACCACGAACAACGTGCTAAGTGAGCTGAACTGTATAACGGCGTTCGTGGTTCGACTGGTCGAGACTGTTTTCCACTGTGTTAGTGTGGGGCTATTTTGAGCCTTGTTAGTGGTATTAACTAGCCATTTCTTTTTACTTATTAGATGCCCCCATTACTAGCATATACGCTAAACAGTTTTTAGAGATAAAACTCTTTACATCCGATTATCATGAAAACAAATCTCAGAGAACGGTTGACTAGATACCGATGTTTTATTAGACCAACGGTTAATTTTTCCTTTAATATTTTTCATGGAGACCATGATATTTTTTCTTCAAGATTCTTTGATAAATAGATTTAATAGTTATTTGAAGCAGTTTTTGTAGCATTGTTGTTGTGGAGAAATGTCCTATTTGTGTCCTGAACCAGGATGTGCTCTTCAATCATAGCCTCATTACGCGTGCTTCCTATTGTGTTTGTCCCGGACACTGCCAGACAGATGAAAAACAAATAAACAGTTTTCATCAGGGAAACACACCTGCGGTTGAGGCTGTGAGAGCCTTCAGATGGTGTGTGTGTGTGTGTGTGTGTACTTGTTTATATCATCTAATTGTTAATTACAGTCTCTAACCGTCTCAGCTGCTGCTCTGTGGCGTCTGCTCACATACATTGTCTCCATGTTTGTTTCCCTCTATTCATTGATTAGAGTTTTTCCATATAGTCATGAAGGAGAATATTAATGTGATCCATCAATGATTTCCCTACCTGGTTAGGTGGCTGATTTCCAGTTAATTATTTGTCTTTTTTGGCTTCCATATGGAAGGGTGGCACTCACTTTTTTCAGACTAGCCTGCTTCAAATCTGTGTCCAGCGATCACAGCTCCTGTGGATTTAATTAAACTGCAGTGAATAGGGAATCAATGGGAAGCACGATCCCAATTTGAATATTTGTAATGTAATGTGCTGTTGATGGAGAAAAGACACACTTCTGAGTATGTAATACAACAATATGAATATATTTGGAGATATACCACGTTTTTGCATATATTTTCTTTACATGCGTCTGTAAAGCATCTTGCGTACTTTTTGCTTAATATATTTAACCTAATAGTTAAATTAGGTTTAACCTAATAAAAATAGTTAACCTAACTATTATTAACCTAATAAAAAAACAATTATTTTACATCCTTTGGCATTTTTCCTTAATTAAAATGATCACTGTCAAATGTCAAAAATCACCAACTGTTTAATGTTTTTAATTCTATTTTTGGGGCACTATGATTGTGGATGCATAATCCTTGCAAACTAACTATATGGTTTCATTACTCATGCAAATACAGTATATGCATATTAATAATTATTATCATTTAATTGAAATTATTACAATATTATGCCCGTTTGTATATTTACATGGTCAACGTGGAATTCTTTTCTTTTTATTTCTTTTTCATTTATGAATTTTTCATGCAGCTTAACTTAACGAGCACTGTAACAAAAAGACGAGGTTGCTGTTTGTGTTCAGTTATCTTTAGACAGTTTGCAACGCTGAAACCAAAAGCTTTGTGTGTGTGTGTGTAGCATGTGGGAGAGAAAGAGTCTATCTGTGTTTCTGCCACAGGATGTGTACAAAGTGCTGATTGACAGCCTTCTGGGTAACGGCTCCCCCTTCGTTCCCATGGGAGCGTTTTTGTGGCATGGTTAATTTATCCAGCCAGACATGCAGGGATCGCGTTTCCATCCGTGTCGATTTATCCAGCCGTGTCCGGAGGGAGGCGTGGGGGTCGTATCGGTGTCCCATTTGAACTTGTCGTGTTAAAATCCCTGGCATCAAGGGAGGAAATATCAAATTCTCTGTGATGTGCCAGGCGAGAGTGGAAGTCGCCGCCCGTCCGTGTTTCATTGAAATGCTGGTGTGATGTCTGCAGATAGGAAGATCCCGGTGTCCACAGACGCCTCTTCAGAAAGCGATCGCAGCCCTGCAGCTGTGTGTCAAAGGGCAAAACAGCCTTTGTGCTCCTGCCTCTGGTGATGGGACGCTGGGATCGCAACAGTGCCGAGTTAATTAACATGGTTAAGGGCCGTGTGTGTATGAATGCGTGTGTTTTCTGGAGCGGATTGCATGCGTAAGTTTTGTTCGATGCCAGCTATTGTTCCTGTCGGGATACATTATAGGGCCGCTCGTCTTTTTATCATGAAGCTGTGAAAGTCATGTAACTGGATTATGAGGTCGGTCGGTTACGGACATGTGTCTGTCCCAGTATTGCCTTGTATCGACAGCTGGCAGATTCCCTCATGGTTTACACTACATTTATTTAATTTGCTGGATACATATTCAATTACACAGCAGAACTGGAGTTACTTAAAATAAAGCATATTGATCAAGTTAGGGTTATGGTGTCGTGATCAATATCAATTTCTTTCTTTTTTTTTTTTTTTGTTATTTGTTTTTTAACAAAAAAGTACTGTGACACCATGGTTGAATCAGATGTATATACCATGGTACTGTACATATCCCAAACCCCTGGGGGTTAGCATGGTATGTGTACAGTAAACTTTGTATTACCATTGTTATTATATATATATATATATATATATATATATATATAAAATAAAAATATGTGTGGTGTTTGTCATCCAAAATGTCCATATTATTCTTTCTTCAGTTGAAAAGAAATTAAGGTTTTTGATGAAAACATTCCAGGATTTTTCTCCATATAATGGACTTCAATGGGAACCAAACGGTTCAAGGTCTAAAAGTCAGTTTCAGTGCAGCTTTAAATGACACCAGATGATGAATAAGGGTCTTATCAATCGAAACGATCACTCATTTAAAAAAATAAATAAAAAAGTTTAAATTTTATAAGCACAAATACTCGCCTTGCTCTGTTTGTTGAATGAACAAAATGACTCGAAAAAAGATTTGTTCATTTTGATGAACGAGTTTGAACAGGAGAGTCACGAACGCGCATCACAGAACAGAGCAAGGCGACTATTTGAGCTTATAAAACTTCAACTTTTTTATTTTTTTATTAAATGAGTGATCGTTTCGCTTGATAAGACCCTTATTCATCGTCTGGAATTGTTTAAAGCCCTTTGAACAGTTTGCAGTTTGCACTGAAACTGTCTTTTGGACCTTGAACCATTTGGTTCCCATTGAAGTCCATTATATGGAGAAAATGCTGAAATGTTTTCATCAAAAACCTTAATTTCTTTTGGACATCTTGGATGGCATGGGGGTGAGTAAATTATCAGCAAAAGTGTTTTAAAGTGAACTACTCCTTTAAACATGTTTTGTACCTGTTTTGTTTTATTGCCATTGTATATGCAAAGAACATAGTATTACTATGGTATATACATGGTATTATTATTGTTCATAGTACAATAGTGCATTTTAGTTTTGTCTGGTGTCATTGACATTTCAACATCTGTCATGATGAACCATTATATGTATGATATATGCTTGGTAAATATTTGATTAGGCAAAGTCAATTTGTCTTTTTAAAATTTTTGAATCGGTTCCAAAAATGTTACACAATATATTTTGTCTATACATTTTTTTTTCTTTTAATCCAATTCTTTGTGCTTTTAACCTGCATAATGTACTCAGTGTTTAAACTGAAAGTATTTCTCTCGCTCTCTCTTTGTTTTGCAGTGAAAGGTTCTTTGTTAAACTGAATAAAAATGGTCTTCCCAAGTTTCCCGAGAAGACAGAGAGACAATGCACACTTTTTGTGGTGAGTGTTGAGATTAAATCACTCCCAGACTAATCATGAGGAGTAATCGGTGTTGATTAAATTGTGTTTGTTTTATTCAGGATCTGGGGAGCGGCGACCTGAGAAAAGACGTGTATATTGTTGTACACATCATTAGGATTGGTAAAAGCTAATATTGTCTCCACAGAATAATTACTGATGCCAAAGACCCTGCAGGCACGTGATGAGCGCTGATTGTTTCGTGTGTGTGTAGGGAGGATGGGTGCAGGAGAGAAGAAGAACACATGTAATGTGCAATACAGGCGTCCGTTCGGCTGTGCCGTGGTCAGCATCACTGATCTCCTCACTGCTGACTCCAAAGAAGACCATCTGCTGAAGGTCTATGCGTAAGTGACCCTACACACACACACACAAACACACACCATATAAGTCTGATTTCCTGGATTCAGACCAACTCTTTTCCCTGATTGGTTGGATTGGTTGAGGTTGAGGTTGCCTCGTAACCATAATTTTAATATGCCCTACCAATTAATTTCTACAAAAATGAAAACCCCGTTGTAGTTATAAGGGAATTTTACAATTTTGATGTCCAGGCCTAAAAATAATAGAATAGGATAGCATGAAACACCTAAATAAATGAATAAATAAAGCTGCACATAAATAGCCATGTGCATTGCTGAAGAAGTCAGAATTTTGATGTTTTGAGTAGTTTACTTTAAAAAAAAAAAAAAAAAAAACTTTTGCTGATAATTTGCTCACCCCCATGTCATCCAAGATATCCAGGCGAGCATTTGAGCTTATAAAACTTAAACTTTGTTATTTTTTTTTTAAATGAGCGCTTGATAATACCCTTATTCATCATCTGGTGTCGTTTAAAGCCCTTTGAACAGTTTGAAGTTTGCACTGAAACTGTCTTTTGGACCTTGAACCGTTTGGTTCCCATTGAAGTCCATTATATTTAGAAAAATCCTGGAATGTTTTCATCAAAAACCTTAATTTCTTTTCGACTGAAGAAAGAAAGACATGGACATCTTGGATGACATGGGGGTGAGTAAATTATCAGCACAAGTTTTTTTTTTTTTTAAGAGAACTACTGTTTTGAATTGCATTACATTATATTATATTATAACATGTAATAGGATAACAGAGACCCAATAAGCTGATTTGTCCATTCCCCATTCAAATTTGAGGATATTTTCTGTGTTTTGGGAGAAATTTTGATGCTATAAAGTATAATGATGTTCATCTATAGAATGGGTGCCTGAAATACAAATGCAATAGTGTGGCCTACTTTGCACTGGAGGACAGACACAGACAGATGTGTTTGGCTCTAGATCTTTGATGGTTGACACCCACACATTATCAGCTGGCTCGTGGCCAGTCCTTTGGGCTGTTAATGTGATTGCTGTTCTTTATATCTGTGTGGCTGTGCGATTGAATCCAGTTCGCTGATTGATTGTCCTCTGTTGTTTTTTGCAGTTGCAACACAGAGAGCGATTGGAGTCAAACTCACGACAACATCATTAAAAAAGTCAACTCCAGATACAACCTTTCAGGCTCCAACACAGGTAATGAAGCTGCCACAACCTTGAGATTGAGTCACTTATTGAAAACAATCAGCATAAACGGATCAGAAATCACCATTGTTATGACATCACAACTACAACCACATTAACATAAGAGTGCCCATGATTACATATCAACGCCTAATTTAATGTCCAGCGACTTTGTTGGGGAAAAAAATAGGTTAGCCAATCATAACAGAGGTCATTTACGTAAGAGTCTTAAAGGTACAGTAACAAAATAGCCTTTACGTGTCAGAGAGAGGCTGGAAAATGGTCATGAAAACCCCAATGAAGACGCATGAAAACTTTGATAAACATTATAAATGGAAAGTAAAACCTTCAAAAGTATATTTTCCATTCAATGAAATAACCCCATTTTCAGCATAATTCTTGTGTACGGGTTTGCCAGCATATCTGGCGGTGGTTTGAAGATGCTTGGCTCTCCCAGAAACCTAATTTGCATGATGACTTCGAAGTTAATAATTTTAGATCTAAAGACGCATGAAAAGCCCCTCAGGGTGGCTTATCCAAAAAATGGTAATACATTTCATTTCGGCATGGAAAAAATGATTTGCACATAAAGAAGCACAAGTATCCAGATGGTTGATTTACAGGTTTTTTTTTTGCGATTTCTGCATTTTCTGTGAAGAGCTCGTAATTGCACGCTGCACCTCCACATCCGTTAGATGTTGAATAATCACACTGCAAAGCCAGGGAATACATGCGTTCTTCAGCACACCAGACAATGAACAATAATGCTCACAAAAGTACTATCTTGCTAAATTTGATCTGAATCAATGAAGATATGATTTCTTCTAATATATGAAATTATTCAATGAAGGTTTGTTAAATGGGAGACAAGATCACATCCTTACGATGACACACACTCATCAGCCATGCTGTGTTTTTACTATATATTTTATTAATCTCTACCACATCAGTAATGCTGAACAGGACAAAGAAACGGCTTTATCAGGGCCCTTTTAAACAGAGTGATTATGATAATGGGATAAAACTATAATTAAGGAGATCAGTAAATATATAATGTCTAGTGCTTTTCAAACTCCTGTTATTATTTTATTTAAAAATGTGCATTTGTTTTATGTTTAACCTAGCGAGTATGCATTCAGATGTAGATCATTTGCATGGAAACTTTTATTAATCATAGTCTTCTAACCGTGACGTAACATTTCTATTTGGGTAGGTTTAGTTTGGCTCAATTCCCATGTTCGCGATCTGAATATGTCTGTGTGATTAATGGAGACTTTGTGCGAGCTCACTAATTGAATAATTCTCCAACAGCACTTCTCTGACCCTGCGCCATCAAACAGCGATTATACAGCATAAAGCCATTGCCATTGAATATGTGCCAGACAGTTCATGATCAACCACATCATTAAGAGCTGCAATAATAGCACAGAGCCTGATACGCGTTACTGTCATGTACCGACGGCTATTAGATTGTTTGTCATCCCAAGCCGTTTGGTTCTCCAAAGCTCAGCAAAATGCTAAACTGGGCAGGGTAATCTTTTGGAAAATTAGGAAAATAGATTGAAGGTGGTTGTAAATGACGATTGCGATATGTATCGATTTCTGTTTCATGTGGTTAGAAGTGTGACCAAAAGCAGATTCTGGACCGATAGTGTGTTTTTACAGTACATCACATAACTTTCACAATGGAATCGTCACAAAATCAGAACTTCTGCTTATCGAAATGTAAACCTCTTAAATGTGAACTCAAAACACAAAATTGACATTTACCATCACATCCTGTCAAACTGAGAGAGCAGAATGTGGGAGGATTATTATATCCTGAGCTTTCTAATGAATATTCATCATGTCCTCTTCAGTGAATACCTGTGAATATTCATTACGTGCAGGAGTGAAGTTTCTCAGTCTGGGTGAAGATCCATTCATTAAAGGAGTAGTTCACTTTTAAAAAAAACACTTTTGCTGATAATTTACTCACCCCCATGTCATCCAAGATGTCCACGTCATTCTTTCTTCAGTTGAAAAGAAATTAAGGTTTTTGATAAGCATTCCAGGATTTTTCTCCATATAATGGACTTCAATGGGAACCAAACGGTTCAAGGTCCAAATGAGAGTTTCAGTGCAAGTTGCAAACTGTTCAAAGGGCTTTAAACGATTCCAGACGATGAAGGGTCTTATCAAGCGAAACGATCGCTCATTTAATAAATAAATAACAAAGTTTAAGTTTTATAAGCTCAAATGCTCGCCTTGCTCTGTTCTGTGATGCGTGTTTGTGACTCTCCTGTTCGAACACGTTCATCAAAATGAACAAAAAGCCCTTTGAAGCTGCACTGAAACTTGAATTGTTTGGTTCCCACTGAAGTGCATTATATGGAGAAAATCTTGAAATGTTTTCATCAAAAACCTTAATTTCTTTTTCGACTGAAGAAATAAAGACGTGGACAACTTGGATCACATGGGGGTGAGTAAATTATCAGCAAAAGTTTTTTTTTTTAAAAAAAGTGAGAAAAGCTGTGAATTATCATCTGTAATTATCTGATTCTATGCTCTCTTTGTTTAAGAATAAATATGAATATTTGATGTGTGTGTTCAATCCAGGTCTGGCGGTGGCGCTCCAGTTGCTGCACGGCGACATTGAACAGCTGCGGAGAGAATATATGGTCCTTTTCACCAGAGGAGTGTCCATAACCAAAAAACTGGGCTTCTCTGATGTCATCATGCCAGGTGAAAATAAAACAATAACTCATTTACTTAGTCATTGTATTCTAGTAAGGCTGTGTTGCGCCTGCATGCTGATTTGCTCTTCTTGGCATGCGTAGTGACCTTTCGTGTCTGACTGATAAAATCTAACACACCTTGACTCTCAGAAATTGCACAAAGCCAGCCAATCAGATTATAGCTTGCAGGTTTGAGAAGCTGTGTTTTGTGCAGCATGCATCAGGCAGTCTGCATGTGTCTGAGACTATTTTCACTCTCAGGCTTTCCACAACTGACCCAGATGTTTTGGTTGTACAAGCAGCCCGTCTCCTGGATGAATGTGCCATCACTGGCAGTATCTGTGCCTTATGGTTGCCGGATTTATTATTAGTCCTTTGCTGTAGGCTGATCTTCCCTCTTTTTTCAGCGTGCGTGCATGCGTGTGTTTGTGTGGTTATGCATGTTCCAGGTCATTTTCATTCACCAGTTTTGTTTCTGATCTTCCAGGAAACTCACTGTGATTATATATATATATATATATATATACAGTATATGAAGAGTTATGAAGAAGTGCCATTTGAAATTTTCTTCTAAAATTATCATTTTTATCAAGCCTGTATTTAAGTTCAGTAATTTCACTTAAATGGCAATGAAGATTACCTATTAATTGTTATTTAAGTGAAATTACTGAACTTAAATACACAAGCTTGATAAAAATGGTCATTCTAGAACAAAATTTCAAATGGCACTTAGAGGCTTTTGCATCTGAACTCTTCATATATATATATATATATATATATATATATATATATATATACTGTGATATATATATATATATATATATATATATATAAAGACTTTCCTGGAAGATCAGAAACATTATATATATATATATATATATGATTGTTGCCACAGCAACTGTCATATGGACATTAGTTGGCATGGCTACTGGATTGAAGTTGTGTCTTGAAATAGGACTGCACATACTTAATTGCATTGCACGCACACGCACACACACAGGAACCCAGACTTCCTTCGCTTGGTGGTTTAGGTGGCGGAAGCTCTTTGTCCCCTTCATTTGCAAAAGCTGCAATGCTTTAAATTGTGTCCCACAGTTCACAGGGCATCAAAGGTCCACCAAATAATCCAACAGAGTCTCAGGAAATGTACTTGTTCTAGTTTCCTCTGCACGGGCGAATAAGAATAAGAACTGGTACATCATGAAATGTGGTTGTGACCTACTGTTGGCCGTAACATTGGCATTTCTACAAATGTGAAAATGTGCATGCACATGTGGTCGATGAAAAAATGACAAGGTGCAAATATGCAGTTGCATTTCCTGTGTGAAAGAGAATGTGTTTTTGGTATCATTAGCAGTGTTATCCATGAGTCGCAGGATGCACCTGCTGAGGACGTTTGGGAGGGATGAACTTCATATGAGTGTTTTTTCACGCTTTTCCACAAACACCCAGGCCTAGTTTCACAGTCAGGGCTTAGATTAAGCCAGGATTAGGCCATTTCAGTAGCTTTTATAAATGTGTCTTAGGCAAAAAGAAACATTACTGGTGTGCGTCAGATAAAACCAAGCACTGATATATTTTAAGATGGGTATGTCAGTGCAAGTTGCTTTCAGTTAAAACTTCTCAAGCATTCATTTTAGTCTTGGACTATCTTAAGCCTTGTGTGTGAAACCGGGGGGAAAGGTGTTATACTAAACCTGCACTAATTGTGCTGCGACACGAATGATACCTCAAATCATGTTGCTTGTTGAGGAGAGAAGTGCTTTTACATTTCTATTCAATTGATGTCAAAGAGCATTTTCATTCCAGTTCCAGAAACATGAGAAAAAGCTTTTTGGTCTGTGGGTTTTTTTCTGCTGAGTAAAATCAATGTACATGGTAAAAAGTCATTCAATCTGTGTGAAGGCATCCATTGGGACACAATGTTTCATTGAAAATCCATGCTGAAAATGCACTCTTGGCGCAAATCTTAATGTGGGATCTAGAAACAGTTGCAGGTTTGAACCCAGTTAAAGTGAAACTGAGAGTCACTGATCGAAGCCTTTAACCCAAAGTTTAATGTCCAAAACTGCAACTTTTTTCCAAAATTAAGCTCAAGTTACAAATTCGAAATTCGAACGTACATGTTTTGTACATCATTAGATATTTCTTGAGTAAAGAAAATGCTGAACCAATTCTTTATTAACCCTTGCATTGCAAACAAGCAGAGTTCACAATAGAGGCGGGTGGAGTTTAACTGACAGTTTGAGGATCCAATGGAGATACGAGGTTTAGCCACATGTTTTTTGTAAAACTTTTCATTGGTTAATAATTTGTATATCCCAGTACAGATGTAAAGACTGAGCAATAGTAAGGATTTACGGGGGGAAAAAGGCTAAAATATGGCGACACAAGGTTTCTGTAGATTACTGAGAATCGTCTTAAATTTTTTTAGATGGATTTCTCGTGTCCCAGTTTTTGGGGGATTTTTTTGTGTGCATGGCAACATAAAACTGTTCTTTCTTTTCTTTTCCTAAAGGTGATATGCGAAATGATCTATACATCACACTGGAGAAGGGCGAGTTTGAGAAGGGAGGGAAGAGCGTGGCGAGAAACGTGGAAGTCACCGCCTACGCGCTGGACGTCGATGGACAGATTCTCAAGGTTTTTAGACTCATAAATGTTTTTTGTTCTACTTGATTACATATAAATAGACATGATCTTGGATACCAGATAACATAAAGTAAAAAGCTGATCAAATTCTGGCGTAGACTGTTTTCACACAAACAGCCATCGAGGTGGAGAGGTGAGAGGTCTGTGGTTTGTGACTCTCTCTCTCTCTCTCTCTCTCTCTCTCTCTCTCTCTCTCTGCAGGGGTTTGTGGCCGCGGGTTCGGGTGAGCCAGGAGGAGACGAATATCACACTTTCGTGCTTTACCACAACAACAGCCCGCGATGGGCAGAGCTAATCAAGCTTCCCATCCCTGTCGACATGTTCCGCGGCTCTCACGTCCGCTTCGAGTTCCGCCACTGTTCCAGTAAGTCTGACACTGCTGAAAAAACACATTGTTCTTTTTGTTCCTCAGTTTATGATGCTTTAATATTCACATAATATTCACAAGATGGTATTTCCCACACTTAGTAGATGCAGAGCTTGAGGGAGGAAGTTAAATTAGCTGAATTTCAAATGAATAATGGAAGTGCAGGAGAATAACACTGAACTGTGTGAGTCAGATCACTAATGGGCCTTTAAAATGGCCAAGTAAAATCACCAAGGGGTATTTTTGATAAATATGGGACATTTTTGATGCAAATATATCCATGTTAAGAATAGAGATGTGTGAGTGAGTGTGAGAGAGAGTGTGATTGTGAGTGTGACTGAGAGTGAAAGTGTGAGAGAGAGTGTGAGTGTGAGAGAGAGTGAGAGTGTGTGAGTTTGAGTGTTTGAATGAGAGTGAGAATGAGAGTGAGTGTGAGAGAGAGTGTGAGAGTGCGAGTGTATGAGTGTATAAGTGTGAGAGAGAGTGTGAGTGTGAGAGAGAGTGAGTGAGTGTGAGTGAGAGTGTGAGAGAGTGTGCGAGTGAGAGAGTGTGAGAGTTTGAGTGTTTGAATGAGAGTGAGAGTGTGTGAGTGTGAGTGTATGAGTGTATAAGTGTGAGAGAGAGTGTGAGAGAGAGTGAGTGAGTGCGAGTGAGAGAGTGTGAGAGTTTGAGTGTTTAAATGAGAGTGTGAGTGTGAGAGAGAGTGTGAGTGTATGAGTGTATAAGTGTGAGAGAGAGTGTGAGTGAGAGTGTGAGAGAGTGTGAGTGTATGAGTGTATAAGTGTGAGAGAGAGTGTGAGTGAGAGTGTGAGAGAGTGTGTGAGTGAGAGAGTGTGTGAGTTTGAGTGTTTGAATGAGAGTGAGAATGAGTGTGAGTGAGTGTGAGAGAGAGTGAGTGAGTGTGAGTGAGAGAGTGAGAGAGTGAGAGTGTGTGAGTGTTTAAATGAGAGTGAGAGAGTGTGAGAGTAAAAGTGTATGAGTGTATAAGTGTGAGAGAGTGAGAGTGTATGAGTGTATAAGTGTGAGAGAGAGTGAGAGTGTGTGTGAGAGTGAGTATGAGTGTGTGTGAGAGAATATGAGTGTGAGAGAATGTGAGTGTGAGTATGAGTGTGTGTGAGCGTGAGAGTGAGAGTGAGTACGTATGCTCACAGGCTCGTCACTTTCCAGTGTCAATTGCGCTTGTTCCTATTACCTGTCCTCCATTTGGAAACCCGAGTGAGCATCAAGTGTGTTTTCAAAGAATAGGTTGACCTGTAATGTTCAGTGTTTGTGTTCTCCAGCGAAAGACAAGGGGGAGAAGAAGCTCTTCGGATTCTCATTCATTCCTCTAATGCAGGAAGACGGGCTGACTCTGCCCGACGGCACCCACGAGCTCATCGTCCATAAGGTACAGTTGTCGAAATCTCTCGTTGACTTTAATGCAACAAATGCAATTTCAAGTGCATGTCAAATGACAAATTGTCCTGTTCATTCTGCATGTTCCTTTGAGCCTAATAAAGCCTTGAATTTAAAACGCGCTTCCTTATGAAAAAGTGTAAGAGTTAAATAACAGTGTCGGAGAACACATCCCTGAGGCACACCCAATTTAAGAGCATGCTTCGGGCACACTCTGGTAATTGCAGACTGTTGAAGTGTTTCTGCATTTAACAGGCTTAAAAGAGGTCACAAACACACATTCACACGCAAAGTGCAGCTGTGTCATGTTGTATTAACCACTCCATTAGTGGTTGTTATAAACGTTAATTCAGTCAAGAAGCCTCTGAATGAATAAAACACATGTATTATAACGATAATACAGTAATGATAATTCTGAAAAGCTAATTTTTGCAGCCTATTTTGTCTTAATATCAATTAAAGTCCCATTTTCTATATGCCCTATTATATAGAACACATGCAATAACTTTTATTAGTATATATGAAATAATATTTGAGAGGCTTAGTCCATATACAGTATATGGCCCCAGGCACTAAGAGCTACTCGTGGCCTATTTACACATGCTAAAATAGGGCGGTTTGTTTCAGTGTTTACACACGAGTCTCATTGCAGCACACTAGAGATCACTGCTGTGCAGTTTCGCTGGTCATGTACGGCATACAGTCTTTGTGCATTTGCTCACTGTTCTGCTGACCACTTGCGTGTAGCACTTTGACTAAGATAAATGATAAAAAAAGAAATAAGTCAGCTGTTTGCATTTCCGCCGGAGGCAAAAGAAGTGCTGACTGAATGTGGAGCGATTGCATGAGGCTAATTAAAGAAATGGTTCACCCAAAAATAAAAATGTCGTCATTAAAAAAAAAAAAAAAAAAAATCCTGTATGACTATTTTTTTTCTGTGGAACTCAAAAGAAGATTTGTGCTTTGCTAAATGTGTGTTCATGCGTGTTTTACAGTGTGAGGAGAACGCTAACCTGCAAGACTGTGCTCGCTACCTCAAACTGCCCTTCTCCAAATCAAATCTGCCTGGCAACAACCAAACTGTGAAAGGCACTAAGGAATCCCTGTGGATCACTTCATTCCTTTGTTCCACCAAACTCACTCAGAATGGTAATGTGTGTGTGTGTGTGTGTGTGTGTGTTGCCATACGGGATACTTTATTATTCCCCATTTGGAAGTTTTCTTACAGCTGATGTGTAGCAAAGACCAAATCTGATGCATTGCCGAACATAGGAATAGAGGAATGCATTGACGTCAATTTCCCCACCGGAACAACCCCCCCCCCCCCCCCCCCCCCTCAGCCTGACTGAGTGGCAAAAGATCTGCTGTGTGACTGGATTTATTAGGGGGAAATGCGACTAAAACGCACAATATTATCAATTTAAACTAAATGTTGGGACTCAATATAGTGTTCCTTACAACTTACCAAAGATCCAGTGATCCATGGAAATTGACATGCAGCCAGGAATCGAGTTGCCTGACATTTATGTTTGCCTGATTTTGACACCGGGGAAATAAAAGCAATATAGACCTAAACATAAAGCAAATTTGCCTGTGAACGCTTTATATAAATATAATATAGGTAGGTCACTTATATATAGCCTGATCATCATATCATCCAGCCCTAAAACTTTATAGATTTTTTTTTTTTTTGGTCAGTGTTTATTAAAAAAAATAACACATCCAATAATGCAGAATATGCAATGATACATATTTAATTTATTAGTTGTTAATATATATAGCAATAGAAAGTATATGGGTATGGTTTTACAGCTAAATTCAGACACAAAATGATAACCGCAAATCCACCTTTCGTTGTTTGTGTGAATTGCAGCGATCCATTTGCTCCTCTTTCTATAGCAGTCTGTAAAAATATACCTCCGATTTTTTTTGTCAAATCTAGTTGTACAGTCAATCGCAAAGCTCTTTCCCACTTTATATGTGTTGTGTTTGTTTTTCGCAGCATTCACGCTGAAAACAAATACAGTTTTTTTGCCACTCACTGTGAGTAACTGCAGGGTCTTCGGCCGACGGCGACGTCACACGCATACTCTCTATATGTGGCTGGTTGCAAGCAGGATTTGGCAAAGTCTGTTTCCTGAGTAAATGAAAAAGCATGTCATAACAGTAATAATTTTTCCTGCAGGTGACATGCTGGACTTACTGAAGTGGAGAGCCCATCCGGAGAGAATCAGTGACAGCCTTTCTAAACTCAAAGAGATCGATGGCTCAGAAATAGTTAAGGTCAGCTGCACTTTAGAGCCATGTTGTTGGTTAATGAACATGTCAATCATTGTAACCTTTGCCCTGCACTTTACTAATACAGTCAACTATCTTTTATCAGTTTTTACAGGATACACTGGACACGCTTTTCGGCATTTTGGACGAGAGCTCACAGAAATATGCACTTAAGGTGTTTGATTCTCTGGTAGGTAAAGACCCTCATTTCTGGCACAATACAGGGTAATGCAATTACATGTAGCTTATTGTCCATATGCATTTTTGTATTTTAGGTGCACATTATAAACTTGCTCCAGGATAGCAAGTTCCAGCATTTTAAACCAGTCATGGACACCTACATTGAAGGCCACTTTGCAGGAGCCCTGTCATACAGGTACATTAAACACTCACTTACAGTTACTTTTAACGTAATGTGTTACGGTATTGTGTAACTCCCTAGAAAAAGTCTATATAACATACATCTTCATTTTTTTTTTAGAATATTATTACATTCTGTCTACTTAGACTATTTCCTGATCTCCTAAAGCTGTTTATGCCATACAAAAGATCTCTTAACATTTATGGGTTATATTACTGTACAACTCTTTTATTGAATGTAATGTGTTCATTTATTTTAAACTTTTTATGGAGAAGAGAGATCATTTTAATACAATAGTTAAAAGTTTAATAAAGCACATTAACCATTTCCCTGCCACTGTTTTTTTTTTTTTTTTTTAAGTGTCCAGCCACTGCCAGCATTTTTGATAATTTTCACAAACATTTCATGGCCCCCAGAATATTTTGTTGTATGAATATCTGAACATTCAATATACTGCATCAAAAGAAAGATAAAAGTGTTTTATTCTAGCTTCATTCATGCTTTTTTTATCAACAATTGAATGTGCGTAAGTTAAAAAAAAAACAATTAAACAAAAAGCTTAGAAAATATATATATTTTTGATTATATATATATTATATATAATGGAAAGCCGTGAAAAATTCCATCAATGGTGGTGAAAGAGTTTATATATGTGATATACATCTATATATATTTAAATAATCTGATTACTCAATGCACACTGGTCAGAATGGTCGAATAAGAGCCATTGATGTGAAATTGAAACATAGATTTAGGTAAATACACTTAAAATGTGAAAATGTTTTTGTGAAGTGTGCTTCTGCTGTTTTTCATTTAAACAATGCCACTTGGTTTGATATTTTATGTTATGCAAGATATTATGTGGCTGAAGTGCCCAAATACTTTTTTAGGGTCATTGTATAGTGTGTTTTTGTCCACACACAGAAAACAGGACTTTTGTTGACAGCTCTCTTGAATCCTCAACCTCAACCAGTACAGCGCTGGTTCTTCACTCGATAAACACTCAATTTTACTGCATGTGTTCATTCATCTGGGTTAGGGATCAGCCAACATTACAGCCTACGCAGTTGTCCAATATGCATGTTACGCAACCAATGAACTTGAATAAAACAGCTATATGATCACAAAAAAGTTTATGTGCGAAAAGTTCATTTTGTTGCATCTCTTTATTTCTAGTTTCCTGCTCACTGGAGCAAATGTGTTGCATCACGCTCTTTCGGTTAAATTTTCTTCCGTTCTGATTTTCAGTTCTCCTTTTGTTGTGATTTTTAGTGTCTGAAAAGCATGTAACCGCATGTTTGCAGAACAATAGAAGATCAGCACAGGATCTTTCTTCTCGTACTTAATTTGCTCCACTGCATTGGACGTCACTTTCTTTGTACTTCTCACAGCAATGCTAGGAAATCGCAATGGAAATTACCAGGGATCCCGCTCTATGACTTAAAATAGCATTTTATGTGTTCCTATACGTACTATTACTTATTTGAAATCCCAAATTAAGCCAAGTGCTTGTCTAGAATTTATATTATATCAAACAAACAGATTTATGTACTGTAGATGATAAGTTTTACACAATTTTGTGTTTCTGCCAGGGATCTGATCAAGGTGTTGAAGTGGTACGTGGACCGCATTATTGAAGCGGACCGTCAGGAACACATCCAACAGGTGCTAAAGGTGAGAGCCCTTGCAAAACCCCTCTCGCTCTCTGCTTTTCATAATGATATTTAGAGTCTGTCATTACTGTCCTCCATCTCCACAAATACAATTTATATTCATAATGTACTGAATATTTAATTTCTCATGAATGGTTAGCTCTGGGTCACATCACATTAGTTCATACAGCCCATGCAGTCTTAAATACACTGCTTTTATGTTGCGTTCTGTGCTCAGATGTGCTGTTCTCTTGGTTTCCTAGGCGACGGAGTATATTTTTAAGTATATTATCCAGTCGCGCCGGCTGTTTGCCCTCGCCACAGGCGGACAGAGCGAGGAGGAGTTCCGCTGCTGTATGCATGAGCTTTTCATGTCCATCCGCTTCTTCCTCTCGCAGGAGAACAAGGGCTCGCGGCCCATCACACAGACTCAGGTGAGAGAGAATGCGATCTGTTTATATTGAAAAACTATTTCAATTGTATAGTTGAGCCATGGTTCGTAATATGCTGTGGCGCTCATGTGGGTGACACAGGTTTGAGTTCAGCACGCAACATTCCTCATTCTTCTCTTCCAACGATAACATAATTATAATGAAATAAAATAATTTTATAATTTTATAAAAAATAAAATATTTACTATTTAAAAAAAAAAATATATATATATATACAGTATATATATGTGTGTGTTCCTAATAATCCTTTAGGTGAATGTGTTTTTTTTTTTTCAATTTTTTCAAATAAAAATCCGTAAGTCACTATGCAGACTGCACACAGATATGAAGTGGTTAGAAATGAACACATTTTCAATGCAGAGCAAAAAAATTGCATTTAAAAATAGAAAAAAATATGAAAATGAAATGAGATAAGCTTTCTGAAGAAAAAAATAAACATATAATTTCAGGGCGTCTTTTTGACCTAGGAGGGAAATATTTTCCCAAAATATGTCGTATGAAATATGTCCCAAATACGTAGCGCTGATAGAACCTTTTAAGGTACTATATAGAACCTGTTCTTCTAAGAGTGTACTTTAAAATGTTTTTCTCTTTGAGAAAAGAGGTGAGTTTTCAGTGTGTGTATATGTTTTTGACCTTGGATGCTTGTAAACCTATTGAAGGAGACCTTCAACACAAAATTAGAAACCTTTAAAATAGCAAAATTGGAGCACTTTAACTAGTTGTAGCCATCAGTGTGCAGTATGAATTAGGTGGTCAGTGGAGAGATGGTGGCTAAATCTAAGAGTAGTATCATTTAACACTCTGGATCATCTCTAAATGAATAGTTAATACAGCTCAACGGGCTATTATACTACAGAATATGTGTATAGATATTTAATTCACCTCACACGATTCCTTACCCTGTGTTGGACTGACTACCGTTTGGAGGTTTGAATCTTCATGGAGTGCAGAACAAAGGCAGTGCTGGAATGCAGGCCAGAGCTGTTCTAATCCCCCATAATCCCCCCAGTCCCTCTATGAATCTCCACACTGAAACTCACAGCAGGATTATGTGTTGAGGGTTGGCCCTGTTCTCTCTTCAATCTTCAGGCCATGTTCTTCTTGTTTTTGAGATTCCTTCATAGGCCGTGGGTTAGTGGTAAAAACGTTTACTGGCTGAGAAGTTAGACGTGTCACAGTCAGTATATGCAAGGCGGCTAAAACGGCCGATTACAGTTTTAGTCGACATTTTTCGACTCAAAATTATGTTTTGTATTTTATTTAAATATGTTTTTCATTGGTCTTCGTCATTGTATTGGGCATTATATTTGCATGTAGGTTTTTAGTACATTTTTACTGGTAGCTTTAGTCGTGGCTTGTAGTTTGTAATATAGTTGCAGTTTAGTTGTTCATTTGCGATTTTTATTTTTGATATTAGCAACTTTTGATTTTGTTACTCTTGCTGTTAGTTTTTATTTATTCACAAACTTTTATTTTTCTTGTAGTCTAACACTGGTAGTTTTCATGGTTTTCATGTAGTATGTGCATTTAAAGTTACAGTTTTGTTTTCCCATATTCCGTTTATTTCTCCATGTGATCAATTGGTGATTGTTTGTGCACTTGAATTCACAGGCGGTGTTTCTGCAGCAATTCCCGGCGGTGTACGGGGAATTGTTGAAGCTCTTTACGGTCAGGGAAGTGGCTGCGTTTGTACGGGAGACATTGGGCAGCCTCCCCACCGCCTCTCAGGCAGACTGTCCCCTAGAGGCCGTCAAGCTGCACTGCATCACGAAAACCGTAGAGAGCCAAATCTACATCAATCCTGGTAAACACGCTCACTTGAGGATGATGATGATGATGAGGATAGATGTAGCTAATTTACGAGGCTGTTTGCTCAATGTTTGTGTGTTTGTATCAGAGTCTAGATGTATTCTGCTCCCAGTGGTATTGCGTTTGCTCCAGGCTCACCTGCAGGAGCAGCGGGATCTCGTCATGTGTGCTCACATACTCACCTGCATGCTGTCTCTTCTCAAGAAGGACGACGCGGTAAGATAACACTCGCACAACAGTGCTCTGAAAATGTGCCACTAACTGTGTGGATGTGAAACTGAGAATTGGACCCTATCCACAAGTTTCCTACGCCCCATGAGGCCTTGCGTTAACAAGTGGGCGCGTCTTCCGGTTGGAAGTAAACAAAGCGCGACTTGACATGCTTGACACTCGTTCATTCAACAGTTGACAGTCATTCAAGTTATAGCGATCCAAACTAGCTAACGATGTGGGAACACAACCTCAACGAAATTCAAAAGGGTGAAATAACAGTACCTTTACCCTCCGCAGTAGTTGATTGGGAGTATTATAATAACATTATTAATAATCAATCCTCATCAAGGCATGGTGACAGACAGATGTGCGAGCTGACAAACAATTAAAATAAAAAATACACACTTAGTCATTGTGCTTTGGAGTTTATTCAAAATTATAAATGAATGTGCTACTTGAATACATTAACTGGCACATTTGGTATTCTGTCAACACAGGCTTTGATCCTGAGTTTAGGTGTGACATCAGTAGCGAACAGCCAATCACATGCTGAGAGAGATTATAGAATATTAAGAGTCTAAACTAATGTACACAGGAAGATTCGTCGTCTTTTGGGAGGTGATGGAAACTAACGTTACAGTCGTTGGCAGGATCACTCTGATTTCGTTTTCGGCTTATGTTCAAAACAATCACGTTTAAGCCACTGAATTAGTTTAGTCCGGTTATACATACAACCGCGAACAGCACATGTTGTCCCTGAGCTCCGTAACGACATCTCTCATAAAGATTTGCGTCTTTAAATAGTAAAATAGTTCTCCGAAAAACAGCTAGCCTCTTCGCTAACTAACACACATAATCCCATTGGAATGCTACATCCGCCGCCTCACCGGAAGTTTCACCCACTTTATTTTTTACAGGAGCGCCCCTCGGAAACTTGTGGATAATAGTGTTGAATATCTCACCATTCCTCAGAACATGAACCTAAATGGCCTAATTATGCAAGGATTCCTGAAGATCGACTTGTTATAGAAGGTTTACACATCCCTAATTTGTGTTGACTTCTGCTTTGAAGTAGACCACGGGAAACTTGTCTTGTGAAAATGCTGATGCTGGTCTAAATGTAGACATCCTGTCTGACCTTAAAGAAGTCAAATGGCGGTTCTCACATGCAGAAAAAGACCAATGTGCATCAGCCACACTGGTTTCCTACTGCACATGCATAAACTGAAATGACAGCTGAACCTTTCATGACTGCTTCACCCTTTCTGCCATCAGCACCCTGTCAGAAAGCATGCATAAAATCACTGTTGACCTCTTGCAAGGGCGTACCCTTACAGATGTGCCTGTGTATGCAGGAGCCGAGCGCATCCGAAGAGGTCGATCTGATCGTGGAGAGTGTTTTGGCTGTGTTACTGCGGACCATACTTGAAGTCGCTAACCGGCCCCAGCCGGCAGGACCTACACTACGGCCTCAAGTTCAAGACGTTACGGTAAGAAGCAAAGAAAAAGAAGGCTTTCCAAAGAATAGAAGCTAAAGTGAATTTTAAATGCCAAAAAAAAAAAATCGTCAGAAACAGGCCCCGAGGGCGAGGTAATTACAGCCCAGCAGTCACAGCGTTTTACACATCAAAGTCTCTACGCACAAGCTGCATGTGAATCCTGGCAGCATTCCTGCAAGATGTGACGTATTCCCCAGCGCCCCAATGCTTTTGTGGATGCAAACCTTGCCGTACCTCATGTCAACTCTGCTTTATTCACATGTTATCTCACCTACTCAGATTTATTACAAGGTTAGTTCACCCAAAAATGAAAATGATGTCATTGATGACTCACCCTCATGTCGTCCCGAGCCCGGAAGACCTCCGTTGTAGATTTAGTCCGAGAGTTTTCTGTCCCTCCACTTAAAATGTGTACGGTAACTTATACTGTCCTTGTCCAGAAAGGAAATAAAGACATCATCAAAGTAGTCCATGTGACATCAGTGGGTTAGTTACAATCTTTTGAAGCATCGAAAATACATTTTGGTCCAAAAATAACAAAAACTACGACTTTATTCGACATTGTATTGTCTTCCGGTTCTGTTGTGTTGATCAAGGATTCAGACTCTCTAAACCAGTGGTCCTCAAACTTTTATTTAGACAATATTTGAATGGCCTCCAGTGCAAGAAGACTATGGTGAATGTGTCTTTTTTTCAGGGGGAGTTTGTCTCGTGTCTTTTGGCTCTGTTGAGGCATATGAAGGACAAACACTACCAGCAACTCCTCCAGAGGTTCACCAGTAAAGACGACCTGCGGGTGAGTCAATTTTCAACTTTGTCTTATTGGGCCAGTTGTTCAAAGGTAAGCTGATCGGATTTTGGTTATCGGATTGGATCAAATCTTGAAAATGGGTTGTTCAAAAGGGAAAGAAGGATCTGAAATCAGATTAGATCAGGGAATCCAATCCTACTTTTAATCTGGATCAAACCTTCAGTTTGTGTTGTTCAAAACTTGTCAGTGGGGTTGGATAACTTTGATCCAAAAAACAAGATTATCCTGATCCCAACAGGGGTAGGATTTTAAGGTGCATTTCAGGAAGAAAATGTAGTAAAACTTTAAAATTTGTCAAATAATACATTTGTATCATTTAGTGTATATACTTTTATTTATATTTTGCACTTGACTTGTGTAACCGTTGTAACAGTGATAAAGTAGACATAGGCTAACAATTAGGCTATTCAGTATAGTAAAGTAAAAATAAAATAAAAATGATCTTGTCAAAATTTGTGTTTTGTCTCAAAATAAGAAACACTTACAGTGACACCATGTTGGCTCTTCTAACTGTTCTAGCTGGTAGCCCACATTGTGATATGTTCCCATTTAGAGCACTAGTGATCCGGATTTGGTAATCTTGAAAACTGTGCATCTGGATCAGGGTGATCCAGTCCAATGTTGCTTTGAAAAACCGGCATAAAAGGAAGACAACTGGCCCATTGTCATCAGTTCTTTATACTCACTAAAAAACATAAAAACACATGAAACATCCTCTTTCTCTCTCTCTCAGGACTTTCTCCTGCATATCTTCACTGTGTTTCGGATCCTGATAAGACCGGAGATGTTCCCCAAAGACTGGGCGGTCATGAGGCTCGTCACCAACAAGTTAGAGGCTTCTTTCCTCGTCCAATTTTACACGATGGTTTTTAGAGTCGAGATCGTAACCATGTCTTGAACATTGGAGGGGACAAAGTTTTTACAAAGCATAAAGAAATAGAACAGTGAAGGACATTCTGGGTCTATTTCTAATAATTTTGCATTAAAATATGTAATTTAATTTGTATATGTCAATGTTTCTTAGGACTTGCATGAATCGCATTCATTTTCAATTAAAAACATCCATATTTGATTAAAAGTTGAGAGTAGTTTACATCTCTGGATGTTACTTGTAAGTGGGTTAACATTTCTATCGTATATGTTTTCTATCGTTGTTTTGCTATGTACATCTTACCTCTCTCTTTCAACGTTAAAGTGACGCTTCACGCTGGAATTAAACCCCATCTACTTTGATTTAATTGGCCATCTCAGTCACTTTGTCATTGAGTCAGACTAGACTAAAAATGTAACTTTTCAACATTTTTGTCATCCTAACAATTTTCAAATATTGGGGGGACAATTTGGCCATTTCTAATTATTGGAGGGGACTTGTTCCCCTCAATCTCTGTAGTGGTTACGGTATTGAAATTGAGATCTGATGTGTGATCATGTTTGATTCACAGCATCATCATCACCACTGTCCTCTACCTGTCAGATGCTTTAAGAAAAAACTTCCTCGGTGATAAGTTTGACTACAAGGTTTGTCTTCAGTTTCAGTAAATCATCACAGTCGATCTGTTTATTTTCTGTGTGGCGCAGCCTCTAAACTCTCCGTTTCCATGTAGGTGTGGGATTCGTACTTCTGCCTGTCTGTTATCTTCATCAACCAGCCTTGCCTTCAGCTCGAGACCTTCTCTGCATCGAAGAGGAAGAAAACACTGGAAAAGTGAGTGCCTGCAACCCCTCTGAATGTTCATACTTCTCTACTATATAGTCTGCCAAAAGTCGTACGTCAAATGAATAGTATGTCTGAATTTATAAGGCTATTATGGATGATTTTTTTTACTTTGCAATTTTTATTTGCGTATTTCATCGCTGGTTCTTCATCAAATGCAGTATGTTCGGACAGTATGTGTTTCAGATGTGGCTACAGCGACCTGACATTCTTCAAATGACATAGGATGGCTTATTTAAACAGCATTTTGTGCTTTGTGTTTAGGTACGGAGACATGCGTGTCATGATGGGATGTGAGATTTTCAGCATGTGGCAGAATTTAGGTAGGACCTTCCCAGTTATCCGAAAGCTTTACTCCCCCTCGTATGGGAGACGAAAGTTTCTTGTCTTGCAGGAGAACACAAGCTGAACTTCATCCCAGCAATGATCGGCCCGTTCCTGGAGGTGACGCTGGTGCCTCAACCGGACCTGAGGAACGTGATGATCCCCATCTTTCACGACATGATGGACTGGGAACAGCGCAGAAGCGGCAACTTCAAACAGGTCACCCGGCGCCCCCTTCTGGTCACTCATAGGACATGCAATTATCCGACTCCAGAGCATGTGAAATATATTTGACATGGTTTTTATTTTGTAATAGGTGGAGGCAAAACTTATTGACAAGCTGGACAGCCTCTTGTCCGAGGGAAAAGGAGATGAAACGTACAGAGAGCTCTTCAACAGCATGTGAGTGAGAGGACACATACAAATGAACAGATAAGAAGGTGCAGTCTTTCGTGGGTTGATCTTTAGTTTAATGTTAGATTAGAGCAAAGCGACGAGACGGTAAATATTTGTCCAGGTCAGATCTCACTCATCTGTGTGATAGTGAGTGTGTTCATGTGTGGGTTTGTGTGCGGCCGTGAAAAAGTGTTTGCTACCCCTCGTCTGAATTCAAATTGATGCACATTTTTAACATTGTATAAGGTCAGATTTCATCGTAGATTATGGTAGTGGTGATAAAATGGACATATAGGTTTGTTGTGTGTTTTTTGTGTGTGTATTTAAAGTTGCAATTCTGCAATCTTCCATTTTTGAATAAATATATGTAAGATCTCTCATGATATCATGATAACTAGTGTAAAAAAATTGAAAATCAAACACTTTTTCATTTTTCTGCACTCTACTAACCATACTAACTGTACTAACTGAGTGGCTGTTGTTGACATTAATCTATTAATATGAATTTGTTTTATTTATGCTGCTCTGGACTAGAATTCCTCTGTTCGGTCCATATCCTAGGTAAGATGATCAGTAATCACTGTTCTACGGGACGGCTGTGTGTCTGTGAGAGCGTGCAGGGCATGATGGGTGATGTGGTGGGCAGCTGTATGACTCGTTGTCTGCTTTGTTTGTCTTCTCTGTCAGTCTGTTGAAGAAGATTGAAAGGGAGACGTGGAGAGAGAGCGGGATATCCCTCATAGCCACGGTCACGCGGCTGATGGAGCGACTGCTGGACTACAGGTGACACGGAGCAGATGCGCACGCAAACACAGCTGTTGGAGACTGTAACCGGACTAAACGAAAATGCTGCGCGTTGATTTGTGGAAATGCATATCAGTGCTCGAAATATATTGACTTTTTAAAGGGATACTGCACTTTTTTTTGGATATAGGCTCATTTTACAACTCCCTCAGAGTTAAACAGTTGGGTTTTGCCGTTTTAGGAATATCAGTAACCAGACAGTTTCTGGTCCCAATTTTTTCCTACTATGGAAGTCAATGAGACCAGAAACGGTCTGGTTACTGATATTCTTCTAAATGTCAGAAAATCGGCTGAATGGATTCGAAGATGGTAAAACCTAACTGTTTAACTCTGGGGGGAGATGTTAAATGAGCCTACTAGACTACACGAAAATGCTGTGCATTGATTTGTGGAAACGCATATCAGTGCTCGAAATATATTATATATTATAAATATTAATATATAATACATTTATATTGACTTCTTAAAGGGATACTCCACTTTTTTTTTTTGGATATAGGCTCATTTTACAACTCCCTCAGAGTTAAACAGTTGGGTTTTGCCGTTTTAGGAATATCAGTAACCAGACAGTTTCTGGTCCCATTGACTTCCATAGTATATTTTCCAACTATGGATGTCAATGGGACCAGAAACTGTTTGGTTACTAATATTCTTCTAAATATCAGAAAATCGGCTGAATGGATTCAAAAATGGTAAAAACCCCACTGTTTAACTCTGAGGGAGTTGTAAAATGTGCCTATTTCCAAAAAAAGTGCAGTATCCCTTTTACTCTATATTTGTGGGGGAAAATTTTTTTTTAAAATGATGTTTAAAATGATTAAATTCTTCATTGTCAGATCATGATGTATTTTTACCCTAGTCACTACTTTTGGCATATCATACAAATTACACTCTTTCTGTTTTACAGAGACTGTATGAAGTTGGGAGAAGTGGATGGGAAAAAAATTGGCTGCACAGTCAGTCTCCTGGTATGTTTTTTTTTTAGATTTTTATAATCTTTTGTGCCATTCTTTGTCACTTCATGTCAGTATTATTCACCCTGTACCTGTCGGTTTACACAAACTGGTGGTCTTTTTTGTGAATAGTGTCAGTTTGGTGCTTAGTTCAAGACAAGGGAAGTGATTTAGCACTTTAATTCATTGCGGAAACACTGAAGTCTTTCACTGCTGAGGGCTGACGGTGGACGACCTAGTGCTGAAGTGATTTCCTGCATTCTGCTGCTTTCTTAGCCGTTTGAATCGGTTCATAGCAACCAGAACGACACTTCAGATAGGTGCTGAAAAGCACTTCATATCCACACTCCACCACTCTCTGTCTCTTTTCTGCAGAACTTCTACAAAACGGAGCTGAATAAAGAGGAAATGTACATCCGCTACATTCACAAGCTGTACGACCTGCATCTGAAAGCACAGAATTACACAGGTACTTGAGCATGACACGAACCAGATGTAGTTCAGGGCCCACAAAACCAAACTCGTTTGAGCTGTGCTGCTTGGAACGTTTATAAGCTCGAACCAATAATAGACAATAATAACGCCCGTTTCACACATACTCCGTTTGCGGTGCGTATTTTTTTCCGGACCCATGTTAACAGGTTAGAGCTTTCACACTGCAACCGGATGCAGTCCGTCGATCCGTTCCAGTTGGGATGTGTACAAAGCAGTGCAGAGATCGTTTCCGCACCGAGTGTGGAGAAAACAGGAGAAATTGTGCTATGATCGACAATTCAAAGAAGGCTTTTCAGTCCACAAATCATCAACATTCACCATGAATTTAATGTAGTAACGCTAACTGTAATCATGGGTTTGTGGCAGAAAAAGTCGAATGTTTTTACATTATTAATTTCAGGGTTCGTACAACCTTTTGAGAGTGAAATTCAAGCGCTTTTCAAGTGCCTCACGCTCTAAATATTATCCAATTTAAATGTGATGACCAAAAACATTATTTGTTCATCTATCAAAGATTGTCCCCATTTCTAAATCTAAAAGTTTCAAGATGTAGGAAAACTAACACGAGGCAAACAAACACTTATTTCAAATTAAAACATTTATAAATGACCACTATAACCGGTAGATGGCAGCAGAGGACCACTCCCTAAAAGTTTTTCCCCCACATGTTTTGCTTTTAATATATGTATTTATTATTAAATCGCTATGATAAAACATATCATCAAGAAAATCACTTTTTTGTACTGAAGTATGAAAAGTCACGAAAAAAACAAGTCCTTCAAATTGCAAAGAATCACACAGAAAGCAAGTAAAGAGTACTTCTTTTATAATCAATGAAGTGCAGTATGACGCTATAGAGCAACAATGATACATTTAATAAGAGTAGAATACAAAAATGTTGTTGTTTTAAAAATGTTTTATCTGCATATTAACTTAAGCTTAGTGCTTTACTGTTTCTTTTCTAAGAAATAAACATAATATTATTAGTAACTGCACTTATTAATGCAAAACAATAGCAATTGCCTATCTTTGTAGAGTGATCGGTGCCACTGCTCTCAAATGTTATTATGGAGCCCTTTAAGTTTGAAGCTACAGTTATCGGATATATATATTTGATGTATGTGCAGAGGCCTCGTATACACTTCTGCTGTACGACGAGCTGCTGGAATGGTCCGAGAGACCGCTGCGGGAGTTTCTGAGTTACCCTATGCAGAGCGAGTGGCAGAGGAAGGAGGGCCTGCATCTCACCATCATCCAGAACTTCGACCGTGGAAAGGTCTGAATTTCCTGTTTTTGTTTCACGTTTCCAGGCCCCTTTGGTTTCTCCTCACGATATCCCTTATGACTAAGTGGTATCCCAATCACTGGTTTCACTTTATTTGGATGGTCCCTATAACCCTTCAAGGTCTTAGGGCTTTTAAGTCCACCTGGCACTATGTTTATATTTTGGCTTCTGGAACGGTCAATTTTCATAGCAGAGTAAAGAGAGACATATTTCTGGATTCTACAGATTCTCAGCTACAATTTGGATGCATTGAAAATACACTTTTTGAAACAATTATTTGTGTTATAATGTGATATTTCACCAACAAATACAAAAACAGAAATTTCAGAAACACATTCAGTTGTCTATGAGTAACGTTGCACCTACATCTCTACTAAGTCTCAGTAGAGTGCTAGTAGACTGGTATGGTTAGGGATAGAATAAGTTGACTTGTAGTTGCAAGTAGATTGTCTGTTGAAGGAGCATCACAATAAAGAATATTAAGCGGACAGTCTACTGATACTCTAATGAGAGTTAGTTGGCATGTAGTTGCAAAGTTACTTATAGGAACCATCAAAAATAAAGTGTTACCCAATCACTTTATCAGATAATTCTCCTAGTGTTGAATTATCAAACTGCATGTGAATTAAAGTTCACCTCTTTACCTCCTCAGTGTTGGGAGAATGGCATCATCCTGTGCAGAGAGTTAGCGGACCAGTACGAATCCTACTACGATTACAGAAACCTCAGCAAAATGAGGGTGAGTTACAACTCTATATGTGATATGACAGTTCTTTGCATTTTGCCAGTTCTTAAAGGGGTCATATCATGGAAAGCAGTCTCGTTAACATAAGACCACCCACATATACATATCAATTGGCATCTTTAGGTTATTTGCATAACTCTTAAAGGTGCAAGAAACTTTTTTCAAAATCATCCATAATTAGTTTAATAAATTTTTTTGCACATCATTGAGTTTTTCTTTGTCATGCAAAGATGTTCCAATTTGTCAGCGCAACTTTGGAAAATATTAGGGCTGTGAAATGATTATCCAAAATAAAAATTTGTGTTTAAATCATATATGTGTGTGTAGTGTTTATAAATATTTTGTGTATATATATATATATATATATATATATATATATACACACATATATATATTTAAGAAATATTTGCATATAAAGACTTTATATATATTTATACAAAATTAATATTATACATAAATATAATTATTTGATATATTAATAACACATTTTTCTTAAATATATACATGCATATGTGTGTATTTATATATACACAATAATTATACACACTAGTACACACACTTATATGATGATTATTTTGGATGCGATTAATCACGATTAATCGTTTCACAGCCCTAGAAAATATGTAAAGGACCAATATTTTTTGATAAACCTTTTTATTTTTCTTGCTAATTTTTTTTTTTACACAAATGTAAATTTCAGGGTGCTAAGCCCCACTTTTTAATTTTTTGTAAGGAACTTAAATCCTACCTGGACACTCTCAGTACATCCAGCAACTCCAAAGCTCTCAAAACTATCTCACTGTGTCATTTGCATGATACTCTCCTGACATTATAACATGTAATTGTACTCTTAATTGGATTTACCCCATGGCATTGATTTTGTATGTTCTTTGAAAGGCAAAAATAATAATAATAAATAAAATAAAAACGTTCAGTTGATTAAATGCTACAAATGTGTAGAATATGGCCTCTTTTTCATTTTTTGCTAATAATATAATTTCAAATCACAGATGATGGAAGCTTCATATTACGATAAAATAATGGACCAACAGCGGCTGGAGCCAGAGTTCTTCAGAGTGGGCTTCTACGGCAAGAAATTCCCCTTTTTTCTTCGGGTATGTGTCATCCTGACATCCTGCAGTATATTAGTCAGTAACTCTGAAGTCCACTTGGTGTCAGTATTAACCAGAGCGTGTGTCGTACAGAATAAGGAGTTTGTGTGTCGTGGTCATGACTACGAGCGTCTGGAGGCGTTCCAGCAGCGCATGCTCAATGAGTTCCCTCATGCCATCGCAATGCAACACGCCAACCAGCCGGACCAGACCATCTACCAGGCTGAAGCCCAGTGTATCCTCCAGATATCTCTTGTCTTTCCCAATCACTCACACACTAGCATGAGAAAGAGTCTTACACCTACAGGCTTGCATTGTATAGATATTGTCCTAATCCCTCGTTACTCACATCCTTTTGCCCATACTAACTGATTTACTCATTTTACTATTAGCGGTATGCATGCATTTGTCATTACTTGGTTACGAATTTGAACACATCCCCTAACACAGAGTATTACTCTTTAGTGTGCACAAATTCAGTAAATCTGGCAGAATCCTAATGATTTAGGCAGTTTATGCTGAAATTGTGGGGTTTGAATTTCATTTGGGGTGAATTAACTTGGCATTTGGAGGCAAATGTGACACCCAAACTTGAAAATAGATTTCATGATGAGGATGTTAGGAATAATTCTTAACCTTCAAATGGTCTTTGTTTCCTAAACTTCTGGGCTTCACAACAATTGATTGAGTAATTGTACAAAAAGAATATACATTTTTAATCATACAAATATATCTTTTTTTGTTTACTTCTCATCTATTCATTAATGTTGTGTTTTTGGAGATATAATGTACTTTTGTAAATTCCTCAACTACACCATTAGCTTGCATATGAAATATAATTTTTGTATTTATTTAATACATTGTATTTATCCTCTAGTACTAGGCCTTCATTTCTGTGTAAAAAAAAAAAATCAAATTTATGCCGGATTTTTATTTTATTTTTATTTTTGACACATGAAGAAAATATATTTATTTATTTTTTTCCCATTCATTTTTAATTTCCCATTCATTTCAATGTGGGGTCATATTGACCCAGAAGACCAGAAGTGTAAACTTTTGTTTTATTTTTTATTTTTTACATACCTTCAGAACAACTGAATCATGCCCAGTTTATTTTTGTGTGTGTGTATAGATAGATAATGCATGAAAAGTCACAAAATCTTATTCCACTGAGATGAACTGAACCTTTTTTTTTTTAAGTAAAAGTCGATTGGGGTCGTATATACCCCATGACCCGATTGAGGGTTAATAGCACACTAATGATAACTATTAAACGTTTATAAAAGTAAAAATATGCTATTTTTTTCAATATGAAAAAACTACTTTTCAATATGCTATTTTCTATAATACAGTGTCATAACAGTGTCAGAGTGAAAGCACTACAACAAGATTTTTCAGAACAAGCACAAGGTCCACCTTAAAATCACGTCCACGTGGCTGAAAATCGATCCTCTGAACACACATCAGGCGTAGAGACGGCGGGTCACATGAGAGCG